>NW_007730665.1:0-53694 GCF_000696425.1 Galeopterus variegatus
GATTTTCTTCACTCAACGAGCAGAGTAAGAGACAACTGCATTGACGCCATGATGGAACTAACAAATATTTTAATAATTAAAAAATGTGTTTTGCAGTTAATTATTAAGGTTACATAGCTACAAATACCACCGTAGAAACTAACAGCCAGGGTTCAGTCAGTAAAACAAATTCACTCTTCATTTCAGTGAGGGAATATAGGAAATTGGTTACATAGGTGTTGGAAAGTTAAATGAGCAAAGTGGGAGCACTGAGATAACTGCTGAAAGCAGCTATCACTTCTGGAACTGGAGAAACAAAGAGGAGTGGGGAACCTATGAAGTGGGGCTCAAAGACTTGAGGAGATGGTGCTGCCTGGTGGCATATGCTACCATTAAAGAATTACTATCAAGTTGAACCTGAAACCACCACTTGCTACCAAGGCAAAGCATTTTTGCTAGTATGACATTAACAGGAATATGGAGGAAACAGGGAGCATATTTGTCTGTTTTCTGGTCTCCTTCTAGTGTTCCTTATTGGCAGAAACTAGCAGGAAGCCAGATGGCAGAATCGAAACGTAGTTTGCAGATCCCCAGCCCCAGGATCACAAAGCAGAGTATAGATGGTTGATTTGGAATTAAGAGACAATAGCTTGAGAAATGGCACAGGGACCTCTGTGTAGAATATCTCTATAATATTTTTAGGACTAAACTTATATATATTTTTTTCACATAGAAACCTTGCACTTCAAAATTTTTTCTCTCTAGAAGGGACTTACTTCTTATACTTTCCATCAATGTAAGTTGTGTTCCTTTCAGAAAGTATGACTGAATTCACTAAGAATTCCACATAATTTACTTTTCTCCCCACACCACAGCTCTTTGTTAAAAATTTGATATAAAGTTTCATGAGTCTCTAGCAAACTTTTTTCTCCTTTATTGTGTGTGATTCTTTCAGGAATTAAGATTTGCAGATTGTAACATGAATTAAAAATTAAACCACATGTATGTATAATAAATTATCCAAAAAAAAAATTAAACCTGAGAGATGACCTTGTTTTTACAATCACAAGTTTATCATTTGAGTAAAATTACTAGTGTATTTTTTAGTTTCTTGCAGTTAGAGCAGGGTGGACTTGTAGAGATAAGTCTGTCTCTACAATTTAAAAGATACTGCATTAAAAAGAAGATATGTTCTATCCTCCTTTACAAATAAATTGCAACTGCATTTTTGATTAAGAATAGTTTGGTATTTTTGAAGAAAGTAATATTTTTTCAGATACTGTGTTCACAGCATATGTGCTGATA
This sequence comes from Galeopterus variegatus, assembly GCF_000696425.1. Lineage (NCBI taxonomy): Eukaryota > Metazoa > Chordata > Mammalia > Dermoptera > Cynocephalidae > Galeopterus > Galeopterus variegatus. The sequence continues at coordinate 1,285 of NW_007730665.1, forward strand.
TAAATAAGCCAGACCTACAGTTCTGTTACGACTATACATGTCCATTAAATTTTGGTTAGTTATACAGTTCCCAGTGAAGCCACCATTGTTTATTGGCCCTTGCTTTCATGGGTTCTGATGAAGAATACTTGTAGTTGTTGTAAAAGCATGCTTTAGCATGCAATCTTTGTAAAAATATGGTAAGACCATACTTTTAAAACAACTTTTCTTTTGCCTGAGTACAGGCTTTAGGTGAATTATGTCACACACAGCACTGTAGTGATTTACAGAAGTTAAGTAAATTTTAGTAGTCTTAAAACGGTTAAAATATTTTGAGAGGCAAGGTTTTACATTATTAAAACAAATATTCTAAGCATTTTACAAAATTATTTAAAATTTATAGTTATAGTTTTTGTGAAATATAGAGTGTGTGAATAAATAAAAAACAGAAAACATACTTGCAAAGTTTCTTAGTAGAAGTTCTTCTTGATGTATCCTTACATGTCATCAATTGCAAGTTTAAATTGTATGTCCTAACATCAGTGGCATTTCAGGGATGGAGTGTGGGGGATATTTTGCAGCTTTTGATTTGAGACGCCTGCACTACAGCCTCTGGATGAATGGCAACATAAAACTAGGGTCTTCAGTTACCAGCTTAAAAGAAAAAAAAAGGTATTAAATATAAATATCAGAAAACTCTTGATTAAAATATTCTAAAATTTAAGGAAACCCATTCATTAATATGTTGATTTTAATAGTGAAATTTAAAATCAGCTTGTTTTTCTGGTTTATATTAATCATAATGAACCCTCCACAACACTGTTATATATGTTAGTAGTAGTCTGAAACAGACTGAAACATGTATAGAAACAATTTTCTTCATATTTTTAACCAGTCATTAAGATGAGTAAAGTCATTTACTTAACAATAATACAGATTTTTTTTTCTTTTGGAGTACCATTAGAAAACCAGTGTCACTTTTCAAGCACTGTGCAGCTCCCTGTGTTAACCCTTTCTTCTGTCCAACTGGTATTTATTCTCCTGAGGTGCCTCAACACCCTTTGTTTGGTGTCCGCTTTCTTTTATCAAATAAGAACAATTGCATAAACTATTGTGATTTTATGCCCTGACCTACTCAGTGTCTCGGAGATTCATGAGATAGACACTATAGTTAAGTCATTTTACCATTGATTTGTGTGAGGGAAGCATACAGTGGACAACATGTTTGAAAATCATAGGAAAGAAGCATGGTTTTAGAAATCTGATTGTGGACCTATAGCATATAGAGCTCAGATCATTCTTTCCCAACTAGAGGCATATCCTAGAGGTAAATCAAAATAGGTGGATGTGGTTTGAGAAAACATATTTAACATTATAGCATAATTTTCTACTGGGAAAATGAAAACAAAAAAGATACTATTTTGTAATACAGTCCACAGGAGTAAAGTTTGATAACTGGTGGAGATGAGCAGTTAATCTTCAACTGAGAAGGGTGATGAAAAAAAGATTTTTATGTTTACCTGAATAGGACATAAGTTTAAAAAATGTTAAGTACTGCCTTAGGACTGGCCAGTTAGCTCACTTGGTTAGAACGTGGTGTTGGTGACACCAAGGTAAAGGGTTCGGACCCCCATACCGGTAAGCCACCAAAAAAAAAAGAAAAAAAAAATTATGTTTACCTGAATAGGACATAAGTTTAAAAAATGTTAAGTACTGCCTTAGGACTGGCCACTTAGCTCACTTGGTTAGAACGTGGTGTTGGTGACACCAAGGTAAAGGGTTCGGACCCCCATACCGGTAAGCCACCAAAAAAAAAAGAAAAAAAAAAATATATATATAGCCTTAGATTATATCTGGAATCTGGATAACGTCTAGTGTTAACTGTTTCCTCCCTTTATAATAAGATTCCTTTGAAGGGTCAAACCAAGCTCTAGGCTAACAAGAGAGGGTACCTGCTTAAAGTGGAACATTCAGTTACCTCTACTAGGCAACTGATTTTCATGTTAAGAGAACTCCAAATTGAAACTTCCATCTGAGATTCATCTGGGCTGTGATTTCTAAACGATGTGCTGGGGAACCTCAGAGCCCCACAAAGGTGCTTCAAGGCCAACTCTTGAGAGCCAGGGGAGAAGCCTACTGGGCTTCCAGTCACCTTTCAAATCAGAGCACTTTTACATATTTCTGTTTTTTACTTAATTGGTTTATTTGCAAGAGACTATACAGGGGGAAGAAAATAATTCCGCTGTCTTTAAAAAAATAATTTGGATAACCATTGAAGAACATTCCAACAAATAACACCATTTTCTCTCTTATGGTTAGCATAGTTAATTGAGGAAGTTTTATTTTTCTAAGGAGCTTTCCTTGCTATTCTTCCACATTAATCTAACAACTTGTTTTATTTACCATTGTGGAAAATTAGAAAGGGAATTAAAACCTCTCATTTTGGATATATTAATAGTGGATATATACCATATATTGGATATTGTATATACAACACAAACTTAATTTTGGGAGAATAACAACATATTCTTAAAGGAATTTCTAAAGAGCAGGTACTATATTTGAATGGCACAGCCTAATATATATTGATTGTTTATATTGCTGCTGTTTATATTGCTGATATATTGTTGTTGTTTCCCCAGAGCTAAAGGTAATATTGGTCCATCATTTTCAAACTGGATATTTGAAAAGTGTTATATGAAAACACAGTATAAAAACAGGAAAGCTGATATTTTTGAAGTTTACCACCACTTTCCTTTTATTATTTTTGTACTGAAAATAAATTTCCTCTAAAAACTATTTTTTGTTTTTAACCTCTACTAAAATCGGAGCCTATTTTATACAAAGGTAGCAACTAGTGTTCTATTTCTGGTTGAAATAACTGGATGTCCTTAGTTTAGACCTGAGGAACAAACCTTCCCAAGTGTTATCTTTTAGATTGGGTTTATTATCGGGGGTGGGGGTAGCAAAAAAAAAAGCATTGTTTTTGTTTGAGTTTTGTTTTGATGGTGAATGGATGATGATGATGATGATTGAGAGAAGTCCATCAAAAACAAGACTTTCTTGTGAAACAATAAATTATTCAGGGAGTGCCTGACCCAGATTTTCTACCTTGAGATTGTTGTATAACTTCCTTGACATCTGATACAAAATTGTGGATTACTGTGTGCTTTACATCTCAATTCATACCTGCCACTTAGGCCACCTCAGCTTTATCTCTAGGATCCTTGTGTAGAGAGTTACCTTTGGGCACATGTTGGGCACAGTTTGTTATTTGGGGTTTTTTTTTCATAACTCTTCTTGCAAGCCATATGCTGCACAGTTTCGTTACACTAGTCTTAAAGAATATTTTCCTTTTGTCACTGACTTGCTGTCTAACATTTGTTTTCTTATTTTCCCTCTAAGAAGTCTTAAGCTAGCTTTCTAGACCTCCTGTAATCTTATCCCATTCCTTTTATCTAGTGGCATTTTCTACTATTCTCCAAGGCTCATTGGATCTAAAGAAGCAGATACCTGCCTGATTACATTAACATGCCATATTCATTGCCACCTTAATGCTTTCACTAGTGTTAATCCCCTCTCCTGGGATACCCTGGCTATGGACTGACTGAATTGTGTACCCTCCTCCCCAAATTCATATGTTGAAGCCCTAACCCCCAGTAGAATGGTATTTAAAGATATGGGTCCTTTGGGAGATAATTAGGTTTAGATGAGGTCATGAGGATGGGACTCTCATGATGGGATTAGTGCCCTTTTAAGAAGGAGACACTAAAGCTCTCTCCCCACTATGTAAGGACACAGCGAGAAGGTAGGGCCATCTGCAAGCTGGGAAGGGGGCCTTTAAAAGGTACCAAATCTGCTGGCACCTTTATCTTAGACTTCCCAGCCTCCAGAACTGTGAGAAATAAATGTCTGTTGTTTAAGCCTCCCAGACTGTGGTATTTTGTTTTAGCAGCCCAAACATACTAATAAACCCTGCTGGCTTACTTTCCTCCATCTTAAGATTTTACCCATTTCTCAAAGACCCGCTCAGATCCCATCTCCTATAGAAGCGATCCCAGGTCTCGTTTATCTCTCCTCTGGAAATAGCTTTTATTATCTGAGCCATAAAGTTGAGTATTTAGTTATATGCTACGTTATATTCTTCTTTAACGTTTCCATGTATTCTAGTTATAAGGTATTGCCACACGTAGTGTTCAAAATAAATATGTACAATAGATTCTAGTTTCTGGATGGGCCACTGATTTGTAGTGTGATCCTGGCAAACTTATTTAACCTCTTTGGGCCTAAGTTTTGATTTCTTATCTATATAGTGATGAAAGTAGATTTAATAATCTCTAAAATTTCATTTCACTGTGCATTTTATTTGGTTTCTTAAAAATCTTCACTATCTCTGCAGCTCTTCCCCTTTCCTTCCCCCTCCCCCATTAGTTGTGTGAACTTGTCCATGAGTTTAGTGCCTGTGCTTATTTTTATTTTGAAAATTACTTTTATGATGGCATGTTATCCAAGTTGTGCAGAAGTTCAATTAGAGAATACTGTAGGGAGAATTGAATCATCATGTGGAACACAGCAGGCTAGGCTTGCTGAACTCAAAAGAAGCTGCACTATAGATTTAAGTATCATGTTTATATTTTGAGCAACAAATATTTACAGTAAATACAAGAATATAACATTAATTTTGCTTTAAATAATACTGGTGTTATAGGTTTATCAATATTTAAATTAAAAATTTAGTTTGGTTTTAACATCATACAGGTATATATGTCTTTAAAAAAACACATGATACTATGCGTGTTTTCCTCATTTGGCTAATTGATTTGAGTTAATAAAACAAGGCCCAGGCCATAGATTATTCCTCATGGGCCATATTTCGTATTCCAAAGTAATGGATTTCACCATTAACTCTGTTTTATATAAGTACCATTGATCAAAAAGAGAATTAGGAAATAAATCCTTTACTAATTACTAAACAAAACCATTTCAAAGCCCATGTATTACCAATAAGGAAAGCATATATTTCATGTCAGATCATGAACTTTTTCTCATTGGTCTAGGAGTTCTCTACAAGATAATTTTGGGTTTTCATTTTTGTGATATAGGGTCGCTGTCACTTACCTAACAGAGAACTTGTCCATGAGTTTAATGCCTGTGCTTATTTTTATTTTGGAAATTACTTTTATGATGGCACGTTATCCAAGTTGTGCAGAAGTTCAGTTAGAGAAAACTAAGGAGAATTAACTCATCATGTGGAACACAGTAGGCTAGGCTTGCTGAACTCAAAAGAAGCTTCACTATAGATTTAAGTACCATGTTTATATTTTGAGCAACAAATATTTACAGTAAATACAAGAATATAACATTAAATTAATTTTGCTTTAAATAATACTGGTGTTATAGGTTTATCAATATTTAAATTAAAATTTTAGTTTGGTTTTAACATTGTATAAAAAGTCTTTTACCTAGGGTTTTTTTTTTTTTTATTATTATGTGCTTAGGAAACATAAAATAGTTTAAGTTGATACTGGAGTTTTGCAAAAAAATTTTTTTCTTTAAAAGGAGGTCATAGCTGGGTGTGGTGGTACATGCCTGTACTACCAGCTACTCCAATATGATGACCTGTGGGGAGCAGGGGACCACCGGGTTGCCTAAGGAGGGGTAGACTGGCACAGGTCAGGAACAGAGCAGGTCAAAACTCCCATGTCGATCAGAAGTGGGATTTCACCTCTGAATAGCCACTGCACTCCAGCCTAGTCAGCGTAGCGAAACCACATCTCGGAAATGAAACGTTCGTACTATCACTAAAGTTTTAGAAATGGTGAGACCGTAACCCTAACCCAAGTCACCATTCTCTCTCACTTAATCTACTGCAGTAACCTTCTGCCGGTTTCCCTCCTCTTTCTCCCATAGTCATTTTCCATACAACAGCTAGATGGTTTTTTAAAACATGAATTGGATCATGTTTCCTTCTTAAGACTCTACAATTTCATGAAGTGAAATAAATTCTTTATTTTGTTTTAAAAAGGCCTGCCTGATAGAACTCCTAGCACCTCATAAGTCACTTATTAAAGTACATGTGAAAATATTAGCAAATTAAAACCTGCAGTGTTTTAAAAGAATAAAGCAGGATCAAGTAGCATTTGTCCCTGGAATTCAGGGATAGTTTAGTATTAGGGATTAATATATAATTCAGTATATTAGCAGATTAGAGAATAAAATATGATCATGTGAATCATAAGCCATGTAGAGGTGCTTTTGCCACATAGCTGCAATATTTTAACAGTTAAATTGAAATGACCGCCTTCTTTTTACAGTGTCATGTGAATCTTTTTTATGTTATTTTTGGCTGGCCAAAACAGGGATGGCACCTTTGGACCTTGGTGTTATGATCACAGCCTAACCAACTGAACTAACCCAGCCAGCCCTTGATTTTTTTTTTTTTTTTTTTCCTTTTTCGTGTCCGGCAACGGATCGCAACCCTCAGTGTCGCGCCCGTACTGGACCGGGACCAGCAACGGGATCGCAACCCTCGGCGTCACACCCGCACCTCGCTCAGCCTGTGAGCGGAAACTGGTCTGTATGTGGGATCCGAACCCTCGGCGGGAGCACCGCCACACTCCCAAGCGGCGCACTGTAGCAGTGCACCACCGGGCCGGCCCTTTTTTTTTTTTTTTTTTTTGCGTTAGAGTTTCTGTTAATGATTTCTGTCACTATTGTACTATTATTTTTTAAGATTTGTTGTGATTTTAATTTTAAATCTTGTTCATATTTTTTAACAAGATTATCCAGTAGAGCTGTCATTAGAAATGCTGAAAAACATGCTCCCAGAAATTAATAACTTTGGGAAAGAGTTTATTTATAGTAAAATGCAGTGAAGAAAACCAAGCAAATGTGCTGTTAGTTTGAGAGAGAAAAGCACACAAAATATAAAACAAAAGCAACAATTATACAAAAATGTTATAATAATTATAGATTTATGTGCTCTCATACCATGTTACCTATACTTCATTTCTTTTTCCTGTGGGAAAATTAGAATTCATTGCTGTTTTGACTTATGTGAAATCTTCAGTAACAAATTCTTCATATTAAAATGAGACATACCTCTGTATATTGGGAGCTGAAATAACAAAAAGGAAAGGCACCTAACTCAGTTGGGGCAGGACAGGAAGATGATGTTGGGGAAAGTGGATAGAAATTAATCCAGATGAGGATGCCCAAGCCCCAAAAGGTGAAGGAACATATTCCAGGACAAATGAGTAAAGGCAAGGTTTGAACGTATTGTTCTTATTAGTAGAATCGAGCTTGACTCTATATATAATATGCACGCTACCTTTTTGTTCCATGCCCAGAAGAAAAGTATTTCATTAAAAATGAAAGCAAATTAGTGCACAGGTTGGTTTCTTTTCAAATGCAGAAGAAGCAAACCACTCCATTAGTTAACAAATATTTCAGCTTGTTCCCATCTATGCTTTTGCCAGTTTATGGGACTTGCAGAAAGAGTTGCAAAGCCCTGGGGTTCTTATTTAACCAACACATCCTTGTCACTGAACAGAATGTGCTGGTTAACTGTTTTACAATGAGCATTAAATCAGGAGAGGAAGATATAAATGTCCATTTGGCTTTTATGTTCACCGAATCTTTTCAAATTGGAAAAAAATGTCTTTCCACTTGACATTAAAATAATCAAGTTAATCTGCTAACAGCTTATTGTTCACGAATTGATAAATTAATATTCTAAAGAAATCACAGAATATTTCACTTAGTAGTATTCCTTTTTAGATTTTTTCTAAGTGACAGAAATTATTTGTATTTTAAGGATGATATGATTAATCCTTCAAGCAACCTAAATTTAACCATGTAATGCTTTCTTTATAGGTTATTGTCTATTACTTCAAAAATAAGTGTTTTAGTCCATTTTGTGTTGTTATAACAGAATTACCTGAGACTAGGTAATTTATAAAGAACAGAGGTTTATTTGGATTACGATTCTGGGACAGCTGCATTTGGCACAGGCCTCAGGCTGCTTCTACTCATGGCGGAAAGTGGCAGGCAGCTGGCAGGTATAAGCAGATCGATCACATGGCAAGAGGAAGCGAAAGAGAGAGAAGGTGCCAGGGTCTTTTTAAGCAACGAGCTCTCGCAGGAACTAATAGAGTGAGAACTCACTCATTCATCCCTCCTCCCCCAGGGAGAGCATTAATCCATTCATGAGGGATCTGCCCCCATGACTCAGTTTTCAACACTGCCACATTGGAGATCAAATTTCCACACGAGTTTTGGAGGGGACAACACATCCAAACTCCATCACCAGGGTTGAGAACCACTGGACTAGATAATTTATAAGACAGTGCTACTCACGGTGTGGTCCATGGACTGGCTGCCAATCTACAAACTATTACCAGTTCACAAGGACACGTGTAGCTTGCACTAGGGTAAACTACCTAAAGCACTAGACTGCTATTTAGTTTGGCTGACTTTTAAAAAATTTTTGGTAGCAAGACTGTTGATTAAGGAAGTGGTGAATTTAATTTACACTCTGACACAAACTACTTATTTGGTCTCAAATCAGCACTTGGAGTAGCACTTCTCTAAGTCTTAGTTCGTAAATTCTGTGACTGAATACTTAATATGTGGTTGTTTAAAATTTGCTGGTCTAGAGTGTTATTGTCATATTAATTAACATAATAAACAGGAGGATATTATTTAGATAATGAAAATGGCAAAATTTGAGCAGTTAAAAATATTGGGTGATAGTTTTTTAATGAACAGATGAAAAGTTTAGGTGTCAGTTTTCTAAAATGGAAAATGTTTCATTCTACCACCATGTAATGGCTCTAATATGTTATGGTATAATTTACCGGTTCAATGCACCATTCTTTCTTCGTTGTCACAAGAGATAATTGAATTACACATGGCTAACTATTAAAACTGATTGCAAAGCAGTTTTAAAATGTAAAAAATTCTGTGTGAGTGATATTTAATAGTACTTCAATAATAGTAGCTGAAGAAAATTAAGAAAATAATTGCTCTTAAATATATCAGTTAATCAGTAAATGCTATTCTGCATATAACTTAACTTATACCACAAGGATTGTTCATGAGTGGACTGAGAATGCCATAGTCATGAGAAAGTTTTGACGATTATAGAAAAACATTTAAAATGGTTTGATGTGAAACTTTTTATTTGTAAACTCCTTTGCATTTGAGAATGCCATACTCATGAGAAAGTTTTGACGATTATAGAAAAACATTTAAAATGGATTGTTTGATGTGAAACTTTTTATTTGTAAACTCCTTTGCATTTAAAAATTAACCTGTTTTGGAATTGTGGTATGTCAGATCTCTTTCCCAACTGTGCATTATTTTATTTTATTATTATCGTTATTTTTTTTTTTTTTTTGGTGACTGGCCACTACAGGGATCGAACCCTGGGCCTTGGTGTTATCAGCACCATGCTCTAACCAACTGAGCTAACCATACAACTCCCTGAACCCTGCATAATTTTGTTAAAGGTAAAAATAGACTTGTATGTACTCTGGAAAAATAAATGAGCCCTGTTCGAAGTTACTTTTTTTCTCTTAGTGATATCACATCGTTGAGTTCCATGGCCCGGCTGATTTTCTGATATTCCTACATGCCCATGAGGGAATGATATTATCATGGTAATTAGGCAAGCAGCTTCTTGACTTGGTTTTCTGCTTATAGTATAGATAGTATAGATTATAGTATTATCAACTTCTTAGGCATCTACCATGTATCCAGCATTGCTATAGACACCTTCTATACATTATACATTCCACAGTAACCTTAGAAGTTTGATATTATCTGTACTTTACAAGAAAGGATCCTGAGTGGGACCCATTAGTTTGAAATAAATTAATATTTTTTGTGTAAATCTTTACCTCCCAGCAGGATTTAAAATTCATCTTACATTACTGTTGTTTAGGAAGTAAAACAGAGGTTGTTAGGGAAGATGAAAGATTGTTAGGCACAGTTAATTTAATTGGGAAGATAAGAAATGCCATTCATACTACAGTTGAGATTTGAGATGGGCTTTGAAGGGTAAGGTTTTTGACAGCAGTTGCAATGAGGATATTTCAGTGGAGTGAATACTGAGCAAAGGTGCAAAGATGAGAAAACATGGACTAGATTGTGGGGACATAATAGTCTGGCTAGAATATTTGTTTAGGGAAAAAGTGGAAGATAATACTGGAATGAAGTGAATAGGTTTTTAGATATTTCCATTTTTGTAGGATTTTATTTTTAAATTCAGCTGACAAACTAATTTAAGTCTGGATCAGACTAATATCAAGCTTAGAAAATGTCTAGTTGCAAGCTCTTTGAAGACAATTTTCGTTTGCTGAATGAGTGAGTAAATGAGTGGATGCTGACCTATAGTTTTAAAGGAAAATATTGGTTATGTTCAATACATGTATTTTAGGGCCGAGCCCGTGGCGCACTCGGGAGAGTGCCGCGCTGGGAGCGCAGCAGCGCTTCCGCCGCGGGTTCGGATCCTATGTGGGGATGGCCGGTCACCGCTCACTGGCTGAGCGCGGTGCGGCCGGTCTCAAAAAAAGACCAAAAAAAAAACCAAAACATACATGTATTTTAAAACAGAGGGGAGTATGTTATTTTTGAGAGATTTTTATCAAAATGGTTAAATTGAAAGGTTTTGATGCTTAAAAGGATACGCTCCAATTATCTGGAACATTCCCTCATACATACACTTCATTTTCCAACAGTCTTTGTTAAATGAAGCATTATTTTGGTAATGAAGTGTTTGGATTTTTTCCCTGTTCTAATGAAATGAATATTACAAATTGATTCATTTGTTTCTCTGTCTCATGTATCCCATCATGGATGCTGACATTTGTTCTGTTTGTTAAAATTTGTGGGAGGCCATTGATTTGGACTAAGCTCCTGCATTAAGTCTAACAGACCAAACTAATAGAGTTTAACTATAGTAGTTGAGCTTTAGTTAATTGCAGGAGGCTCTGTAACCAATTAACCAATTAAGCCATAACAAACTAGGTTGTTTCCAGACTGCATTTTTGTTTCCTATATATGCTGTCAGATCATATTATTGGTTGGAGTTCTCTGAACCTGCTCTGGTTTGGAGGACTGCCCAATTCATGAATCGTTTTTGTTTCATTTGCTTTGTTTTGCTTTGCTGTTTTGTTTAGTTTTTTTTTTTTTCTCTCAAGTAAATTAAGTTAAAATTTAAAACTTGTTCATTTAACAAACTCCAAACTTTTGCTTTATCCTCATTGGAATATGCTCATATTCTGGTTGCGAAAGTGGCACCTGATTATATAATATTGTGAATTGTGACTATCTTGGTAATAGTTCTGTTTTGCTTCAAAAATGAAAAAAATGTCTTCTTTTGTTGTGAGACAGCCATTGAATATTACTGAGTTGGTTTATGAGTTGGATAACTATTATAATTACTCAACATATCTTGCTGTTCAAAAACAAATTAAAATTTTTTGTTCATTACATTTATTCTGCATGGTTGTAATTATAATGTAAAATAAAATTCTCTGGCCCAGTAAATCTGTACATAAGTGGTCTTCAATATATATTTTTAAAATTTTTAGAAATTAAAAATACAGAAAAGTACAAAGAAGGAAATAAATTACTCCTATACTGTCAGAATTATCAAATATTAATATTTTGGTTTATTTAACTATACTTTGAAAATTAAATAGTATTAAATATTATTTCTTAGAAAATAGAACATTCAAAATAAAGCTAAACTTTCTTTTGATCACCGTCTCCAATTCTGATTCTGTATCTCTCTTTAAAAAGTAACTTATTATAAATTGAATGTGTGTGTTTCTAGTATTTGGGGGTAAATATTTTTACTTACATTTATGTAACCAAAGAAAAAATATTTTTATTTACAAAGTTTATTATCTAGTATGTGTATTCTACAGCTTGTATCTTTTCACTCAATAATTTTGATATCTAGCCATGTTGATATTTCTAGATCTAGTTCATTCTGACTGCTACATAGCATATATCTACTACCTTTCAATTATTGATTCTCCTGCTGATGGACTTTTAGGTTGTATTCAGTTTCTTAGCAATTATAAGCAATTTATTTGTCAGCATTCTTGTTCATATTTCCTTGTACACACAAGCAAATGTTTTTCTAGTAGGTAACTAGAAATAAAATTGGTTGGCACAGAACACACATCTTTATATTGCCAAACTGCCCTCAGAGAAGTTGTACCAATTTATACTCACAATGTACTGTGTTCGTATGTGTATAATTTGTATTTTTAATAACATTGAGACTCTACTGTCATATACTTTTGTAAGTTATTTTCTCTTAACATTTTATTGTGAGCTTGTTTCACGGTCACTGTTACATTCATTTATCTAGTAGGATTTGATTTTGTATGCTTTTATGACAGACAAATGACAGTGAAAAGCTTTACAGAATTAATGATCAATATACTTTATTTAACCAGTGGTGTTTTAGTCATAAATGGCTATAGTCTTAAATATACTCCCTCTTAATATCACAGTTTGAAAAACTTAAAAATTTTATTTAATTAGGTTATAATCATTTGTTTGATCAAGGTGGGTTTCGTTTGTTCTCTGATAATATGCTGTGCTCTTAACACTCAGCGTTTATCTCATAATGTCTTTAAATACTAAGGAAAGTAGTGAAATAAATGGAAGTATGCACAGATGAGCAAAGTCCATCACTACCACTGAAGTAATTACATTAAGTACCTGATATACTTAACTGTGTCCATACATTTTATTTTGAGTTTGGGGGTGCTCCTAGAAATTAAATAAACATTAAGTAATTAAGCTGTCATATATTACTCTAACATCTATATTTAGGGTACTGTTATGAAAAGATTTTCAAAATTAAATGTCAAATGGAATTTAATTGAATATTATAAAACTAAAGCCAAGAATGTTGCCACAGAAGGTGTTCTAGAAAGTCCAGCGGAGAGTAGAATTAGAAGAGAAGATAGAGATAATCCAGCCCAACTCTCCATTCTGTAGATAAGAGAGATAATTTATTGAAGGTTTGTGTCAGCCAAACCTGTTGAAAAATAGAATTTCTCTACCTAGAGCCTTTAGCATTCTTACTATTGTTCTTAAGGATCTGAAAAATGCTGTACCTTGAGGTATGTGCTAGCTTTTACCAGGATATTTTTGTTATGGTCAAAGAATAGAAACCAGCTAAATATCCATCAGTAAGGGATTGATTAGATAAAATATAGTGCATACTGCGCTGCTTTAAAAAGGAACAAAGAGTTGACCTGTTAATTCAGTTGGATAGAATGTTGTGTTATGACACCAAATGTCAAGGGTTCAGATCCCCATACCAACCAGCTACCAAAGAGAAAAAAAGAAAAGAAAAAGAACAAGAAAGGTTTTTATGTTTTCATATGGAAAGATCTTTAAGATACTTTTTTTAAAAAAATCAAGAAGAAGGAAAGTATATGTTATCTTAATATTTGTGTAAAAAAGAGGTAAGTATTTGTTTCAGCCTACGTATGCATAAAATGATCTCTGAATGGACAACTAATAGTGGTTATGTATTATGGAGGATGGTACTAATTTTTCCACATTCTTAACAACACTTGTTATCTTTTGTTTTTTGAAAATGATCATCTTAACAAGTGTGAGGTGATACCTCATTGTGGTCTTGATTTGCATTTCCCTGATGATTAGTGATGTCTAGCATCTTTTCCCATATCCATTGGCCCTTTGAATGTCCTCTTTGGAGAAGTGTCTATTCAAGTCCTTTGCCTGTTTTTAAATTGGATTACTTGTTTTTTTGCTACTGAATTATAGGAGTTCCTTATATATTACACATATTAACCCCTTATCAGATATGTGGTTTGCAAATGCATGTATTTTCCCATCCTGTAGGTTGCCTTTTCACTCTGTTTCCTTTGCTGTGCAGAATCTTTTTAATTTGACATTGTCATGCTTGTCTATTATTGCTTTGTTGCCTGTACTTTTTAAAAAAATGTTAATTGATATGTAATTATACATATGAATGGGGTACAATCTGATGTTTTGATACACATACATGTATAATAATCGGGTTTAGGTAGTTAAGGTATGAGTCATCTCATGCATTTATCATCTTTGTTGTGAAAACATTCAAAAGCCTCTCTTTTAGCTATTGTGTAATATGCAAAACTTAACTGTTAAACATAGTCACCTTGCTGTGCAATAGAACATCAGAACTTATCCTCCTGTCTTATTGAATTTTATACCCATTTGTTGCCCATACTTTTGATGTCATATCCAAGAAATGTTTTGCCAAGACCAATCTCATGAAACTTTCTCCCTATGTCCTAGGAGTTTATACTTCTAGGTCTTATGTTTAAGTCTTTATTCCATTTTTAGTTTATATTGCTTTTGGGGGGCAGGGTGGTAGCTAGCTGGTTCAGGAATCCAAATGATAATGCTTTTTAAAGGAGCCATTATATTAAAAATGAAAAAATCATTTTTTTTAATTCATGCCTCCTCTTGATATTTTTAGTTAGATAGACCCTAGCTGTGCTAAGATAGAAGAGGTAGTCTCTTGCAACGCCCATCAAGCATACCTAAACATATAATCCCTTTTTTTTCAAGACAAATTGACTTCCTGATGAAGAGAGCCTGTTATTTAGTTTTTTCAGAGTATCAAGATGATAACCATATCATTGAAAATGATGTATTTCTACAGTCATCATTGGATAGATTATAATTGGCAATATTTTGTAATACTGTATGTCTGGGAATATATTAACTGAAATACTGTGTAAAAGTTACGTATGTGATACATAAGAGTTTCCTTTCCTTTTTGTTTAAAAGCTTTGTACCACATGTAAAAGTTAAATGACTGCATGCTTTCTAAAAGCATATCTAAGACCCAGCTGTATTCATGGTGACCATTTAAAATGAAGGTGAAGAGGAGCCACATTATTATCTCCCCCCCGCCCCCCCCTCAAGATTAAATTTTGCTGTAGGAATAACAGACATCTTTGTAAGGAGACACTTATAACACCTCTTTCTATATAAAAAAACAGTTACATTAACTGTGCCTTCTTATTCAAAATATACTACAAACTGAAAAGCAATATTAGAAAGATAAGATCTCAGTAGTAAATTAGGTATTTTATTGGGAGAGGGGCTGATGGGAAGGGAAAATAACCTAGATTTATTTCATTAGAATTAGTTGTGTGTCCTATTAATGATTCTGGTAAAATATAAGAAATTATGTAAACTTTAAGAACTATTAAACTTTTAGGATTAACATTATAGAATACAGAATTATTTTGTAGGTGGCTCTATATTTAGTTGTTTAGATTGAACCATTTTATGAAACCAAATAACCTGTTTAAAATGCCTTATACTTCAACTGATTTAATAATCAGCAAAAAATTTTATTCTAAATTTGTTATAAAGGAAAGCAGTAAGTGCGTTTAATTTTTTCCTATCCCAAACAACCAAGATGGAGATTTGTTGTTTTTTACATTATAATGTAGTCAAAAGTGAAAAGTAACTGAGGAGTTTATTATTATAGTCCTGTCTTACATTCTACATGCTTAGTCTGTTCCTTGCTATGAGTGTGATCACTTGGAACTGGAATGACATCTTTCTTATTTTATATTTTAGCTGGGTAACTATATTTCTATCATAATATGTTTTATGAGGATAATTTTGGGGGGGATTATAAAAGTAATTTTTTTTAGAAAATTTGAGAAATGCTGAAAAGTCCCCTTATATTTTAAATCTCAGAGAAATTAAGATAAAATGTTTTAAAATTTATATAGAATCATTGAAATGTTTGGCTCAGAACAAATCTGGTAAATAAAGTACAAAACAGGCCAAAACACTGGGCAAGAGAAAAGTTCTGTGGTGTTGAATACTAGCACTATTCAGTCATGTAATTTAGAAGTGCGGCATTATTTTTATTATAAGTAACCAGAAAATAAGGAAATAAAGGTCATTAAATAAACAGCAATTATAGGCAGACCCAGATTTTTGGACATGACAGCTTTACTTGTTCTTAGCTTCCTAGTTCATACCATTACCATTCCTATTATCTGTATTATTTTTATTTTATTGATTCTCTAGAATGCAGACATAGGAAGGCAGCAGCTAGGAACCAGGCATGAAATATCAGTATGCATTTCTGTCTTAACATGTAAGTGAGGGATGTTTTTGAAACTCCTTTTAAAAACTCTGCATAACTAATCACTTTTACTGTTCTCCTTTGAAATGGGAAGTGTGTTAATTGCCACAGTTATTTGAGTTAGCAGCAATTTTCTGGTGGATCGTCTTAGTTTTTCTGAGAAGCTTCTCTTGTTGATATGAGTAAACTGGGGTAATGAATGAGAATAAAGGGGAAAAATACTAGGTCAGGCCTTTTTGTTGTTATTGAAACATAGTTGATTGTACATATCAGTGGGGTAAAGAGTTGAATATCAATACCTGTGTGCAGTACGTGATGCTCAAATCAGGATAATTAATATTTTCAGTATAACAAAATGTAATTATTTTTTGTGGCTCTTTAGCAGTATCTCCCTTAACTACCCTCCCCCTTTCCAACCTCTGATAACCTCAGTTCTAGTCTCTACTTTTGAAGGTTCAACATATTATTGTGATTGTTGTATCTTTCTGTTTATTTACTTTTTTAGCTCCCACTTAGGAATAGGACACACAGTATTTATCTTTCTGTGCATGGCTTATTTCACTTAACATAATTTTCTCTAAGTTGGTTCATGTTGCTGTGAAGGGCAGTATTTCATTCTTTTTAATGGCAGAATAGTATTCTATTGTGTATATACACCACATTTTTCTTATCCAGTCATCCACTGATGGACATTTAGGTTGGTTCCAACTCTTGGCTATTGTAAATAGAGCTGCAATAAACATGGGAGTGCAGATATCCCTTCAACATGGTTTCCATTCTTTTGGGTATATACCCAGGAGTGGAATTGCTGAATCCTATGGCAGTTCTATCTGTAGTTATTTGAGGAAACTCCATACTGTTTTCCATGATGGCTGCATCAATTTACAGTCCCACCAACAGTGTAGGGGGGTTCTCCTTTCTCTGTATTCTTGCCAGCATTTGTTACTCTCTTTTTTATAATAGCCAGTGTGTCTGGGATGGGATGATATCTCAGTGTGGTTTTGATTTGCATTTTGCTGATGCTTAGTGATGTTGAGCATTTTTTCTTGTGTCTATTGACCATTTGTATATCTTCCTTTTAGGAATGCCTATTCAGCTCCTTTGTCCATTTTTTAATTGGGTAACATGTTTTTTTATTGTTAACTTGTTTGAGTTCCTTGTATATTCTGGACATTAATCCTCTGTTGGATTCATAATTTGCATATATTTTCTCCCATTTGGAAGGTTGTCATTTTGTTCTTTTAATTTTTTCTTTTGCTCTACAGAAGATTTTTGGTTTGATATAATCCCATTTGTTTATTTTTCCTTTTGTTTCCTATGCTTTGGGGGTCATGTTCATAAAGACTTTGTCCAGTCCTACTTCCTGAAGGGTTTCCCATATGTTTCTTTTAAGAGTTTTATGTTTTCAGGTCTTATATTTAAGTCTTTAATCCATTTTGAGTTAATTTTGGTATAGGGCAAAGGTTCAGGTCTAGTTTCATTCTTCTACATATGGATATCCAGTTTTCCCAGTACCACTTATTGAAGAGGCAGTCTTTTTTCCAATGTATGTTCTTGGTGCCTTTGTCGAAGATCAGTTGGCTGTAAGTATGTCTGTTGATTTTTGGGTTTTCTATTCTGTTCCATTGGTCTAAGCATCTGTTTTTATTCCAGTACCATGCTGTTTTGGTTACTGTAGCTTTGTAGTATAATTTGAAGTCAGGCAGTGTTATGCCTCTGGCTTTATTTTTTTGCTCAGGATTGCTTTGGCTTTTTGGGGGACTCTTGTTATTCCATATGAATGTTAGAATTGTTTTTTTCCTATGTCTGTGAAGAATGTCGTTGGTATTTTGATGATGATTTCATTGAATCTGTAGATCACTTTCACTATTTTAATTCTTCCAATCCAAGAATATGGGATATGTTCTCATCTTCTTGTGTCCTCTTTAATTTCTTTCAATAGTGGTTTGTAGTTCTCATTGGAGAGATTTTTCCCCTCCTTGGTTAAACTTATTTTTAAGTATTTTATATTTTTTGTGGCTATTGTAAAATGAGCTTGCTTTCTTGATTTCATTTTCTGGTAATTTATTGGAATATAAAAATACCACTGATTTTTGGATGTTGATTTTGTATCTTGCAACTTTACTGAAATCATTTAACAATTCTAAGAGTTTTTTTTTTTTAAATAGAGTCTTTAGGCTTTTCTGTATATAGGATCATGTCATCCACAAACAGGGACGATTTGACTTCATTTTTTCTGATTTGGATGACTTTTATTTCTTTCTCTTGCCTGATTGCTCTGGCTAGTACTTCCAGTACCTAAATAGGAGTTAAATAGGAGTGGTGAGAGTGAACATCCTTGTTTTACTATCATTCTTATGGAAAAGGTTTCAAGGTTTCCCCATTCGGGATAACATTGGCAGTGGGTTTACCATATATGGGTTTTGTTATGTTGAGATACTTTCCTTCCATATCTAATTTACAGAGAGTCTTTATCATGAAGGGATGTTGAATTTTGTCAAATGCTTTTTCTGCATCTATTGAGATAGTTGTATGGTTTTTGTCCTTGATTTTGTTGATGTGGTGTATCACATTTATGGACTTGCACATGTCAAATGATCCTTTCATCACTGGGATGAATCCTGCTTGATACTGGTTTATAATTTTTTTGATGTGTTGTTGTATTATATTTGCTAATATTTTGTTGAGAATTTTTGTGTCTATTTTCATCAAAGATATTGGCCTATAGTTTTCTTTTTTGTTGTTGTACTTTGTCTGGTTTGTTATCAGAGTGATGATGGCCCCATGGAATTAATTTGGGAAAATGGCCTCTGTTCCAATTTTTTGAAATAGTTTGAAGAGAATTGGTATTACTTCTTCTTTAAAGGTTTCATAGAATTCAGCAGTAAAGCCATTCGGTCCTGGGCTTTTTTTTTGTTATGAGACTGCTGACTACTGCTTCAATCTTCTTGCTTGTTGTTGTCTGTTTAGGTTTTCTATTTCTTCTTGGTTCAGTCTTGGTCATTTGTATGTGTCCAGAAATTTATCCATTTCCTCCATGTTTTCAAATTTGTTGGCACATAGTTGTCTGTAATGAGTTTTTTTTTTTTTTTTTGTCTTTTGTCGTGTCCGGCAACGGATTGCAACCCTCAGTGTCGCGCCCGGACCAGACCGGGACCGGCAAAGGGATCGCAACCCTCGGTGTTGCTCCCACGCCTCGCTCAGCCAGTGAGCGGGAACCGGTCTGTATGTGGGATCCGAACCCTCGGCGGGAGCGCCTGCCGTGCTTCCCAAGCGGCGCACTGTAGCAGTGCGCCACCGGGCTGGCCCTGTAATGAGTTTTTGTATTTCTGTAGCATCAGTTGTAATGTGTCCTTTTTATTTCTAATTTTTGTTATTTGGGTCATCTCTCCTCTTTTTTTAGTAAGCCTAGCAAATGGTTTGTCTATTTTATCTTTTCAAAAAAACAGCTTTTTGTTTCATTGATCTTTTCTACTTTGGGAGTGGGGGGTGTTTCTATTTTATTTAGTTCTGCTCTGATCTTAGTTATTTCTTTCTCTCTACTATTTGGGGATTGGATTGTTCTTGTATTTGTAGTTCTGTGAGGTGTAGTGTTAGGTTGTTTATTTGAAATCTTGTTCTTTTGATGTAAGTGTTTATTTCAATAAACTTTCCTCTTAGATCTGCTTTTGCAGCTTCCTTCAGATTTTGGTATGATGTCTCTGTATTTTCATTAATTTTGAGAAATTTTTTTATTTCTGTTTACTTTTCTCTTGGACCCATAGATTGTTCAGGAGCATGATGTTTAATTTCCATGTGTTCATACAGTTTCTGGAGTTTCACTTGTTATTGATTTCCAGTTTTAATCCAGGATGGTCTGAGAAGATACTTGAAAAGATTTCAATTTTTGAAATTGTGTTGAGGCTTGATTTGTGACCTAATGTGGTGTATCCTGGAGAATGTTCCATGTGCTGATGAGAAGAATGTATATTCTATGGTCGTTGGTTGAAATGTTCTGTTTCCATCTGCCAAGTGCAGTTGATCTGAAGTGTGGTTGAAATCCTGTGTTTCTCTGTTGAATTGTTGCCTAAATTGTCTGTCCAGTGTCGAGAGAAGGGTGTTCAGGTCCACAACTATTATTTCAGTTTGTCTCTTTCCTTAGGTCTAGCAGTGTTTGCTTTATATATCTTGGTGCTTCAATGTTGGGTGCATATATATTTATGATTGTTGTTTTCTTGCTGGGTATATGCCTTTATCATTATATCGTGGCCTTCTTTGTCTCTTTTCATAGTTTTTGATTTAAAGTCTATTTTATCTGGTACGAGAATAGCTATTCCTGCTCAATTTTGGCTTCCATTCATGGTGTATCTTTTTCCATCCCTTCACTCTTCATCTGTGTGTGTATTTCCAGGTGAGGTGAGTCTTTTGTAGACAGCATATAGTTGGGTCTATCTTTTTAGTTCAATCAGCAGTCTGTGTCTTTTGAGTGGGGAATTTAATCCATTTACATTTTAGGTTGTTACTGAAAGGTATTGCTTCATTCCTGGCATTTTACCAATCTTCATTTGGATGTTTTAAGTGTCTTTCTTTCCCTTTTATTATTTATCTTTGGTGTTTGTTGGTTTTTTGAGGTGGTAAGATACAGTTTCTTTCTCGTTTGCATTTTTGTTCTACCAGTGGGTTTTGTTCTTGTGTATTAATGGTTGTGATTACAGTTTTTTGGATTTCAGATGCAGGACTCCATTGAGGATTTCTTGTAGGGCTGGTTGTGTGGTGGTGAACTCCCGTGTTTCTGTTTGTCTGAGAAATACACTATTTCTCTTCATTTCTGGAGGATAGCCTTGCTGGTTATGGTATTCTTAGCTGGCAGTTTTTTTCTTTTAGTATTTTGAATATATCATCCCATTCTCTCTCCTGTAGAGTTTCTGTTGAAAGGTCTGCTGTTCATCTGATGGAGACTCCTTTATAGCTGACTTGACACTTTTCTCTTGCTGTTTTAAGGATTCTCTCTTTGTCTTTGAGTTTTGCCAGTTTGAGTATAGTGTGTCTTAGAGAGGAACTTTTTGGATTGAATCTGTTTAAGGATCTCTGAGCCTCCTGAATCTGAAGGTCTGTGTGTCTCCCTATACCTGGGAAGTTTTCTGCATTTATTCCCTTGAATATGTTCCTAATGCCTTTTTCTTTCTCTTCCCCCTCAGGAACACCCATGATTCAGGTGTTTGTACACTTGAGGTTGTCTGCTCTCTCTCTTAGATTTTCTTCATTTAAAAAAATTTTTTTTGTCTGCCTGGATTATTTTAAAGAGACTGTCTTCAAGTTCAGAAATTCTTCCTTCTGCTTGCTCTAGCCTGCTGCTTAAGCTCTCACTTGTGTTTTTTATTTTGTTGAATGACTCCTTTAGTTCCATGAGTTCTGCTATATCCTTTTTTAAAGTATTAATCTTTTTGTAAATTTCCTCCTTCATATCCTGTATAGTTTTGTTCAGTTCATTGTGTCGTTTAACTGTGTCTTCCTGTGTCTCATTGAATTTCCTTAAGATTTTAAATCAGAATTCCTTTTCAGTCATTTCAAGGGTTTCCTGTTCTATGGGGTTTGGTACTTGAGAGTTATTATATTCCTTTGGTGGACTCATTTCTTTCTTTCTTTCTTTTTTTTTTTTTTTTTTTTTTTTTTTTTTTTTGTATTTCTAGTTTTTTTGTTTTTTTCCATGTATGTCTGGTCATCTGGTTGAGCAGTTGCTTTTATTACTCTCCTTCTCTGGATTCTGGGAGTGACCCTCCTTGTGTTGGTGCATTTTAGTGGTCTGTGATCTGCCTTCAAAGCAGCAGTGGCTGCTGTGGCTGCTGCTATGGTAGCAGGCTGCCTTTGTGGTGGCAGTGAGGCCTTTTAAAAATAAAATTTAAAAAGTAGTAGTTATTTGTTGCCTGTGGTATCTTAATCAGGAATCCAATTTTTAGCTCTTCTTAACCCATGTTATCT
Source organism: Galeopterus variegatus (assembly GCF_000696425.1). Lineage (NCBI taxonomy): Eukaryota > Metazoa > Chordata > Mammalia > Dermoptera > Cynocephalidae > Galeopterus > Galeopterus variegatus. Next base: position 23,384 of record NW_007730665.1, read on the forward strand.
TTAAATCTTACTTATCAATTCAAGAAGATTGAGAAATAAATAACTCTCTTTGTACCTCATTACAGGTAGACATCAATATGTATATGCATAGATTCTGTGATTCTAAAAGCCTGTGCTGGGTGCATCTATTTAAAATAATGTTTTTGATAATATGGGAGAACTAGCATGTTTGTAAGTTAAGGGGGAAAGGCAAGAAATAAATGTGTTTATATGGTATCATTTGGTGTTTAGTAAAAGAAATTTTCTCAAATACAAGTGTATACAGTGATTTTATTTGGATGGTGAGATTATATATTGATTTTCTGTCTTCCTTGTTTTCTAAATCCATCTTTTTCAGGAGCATATTTGCTTTTACAGTTGGGCAAAAAGTGAGCTCAAAAGACCCTAGCAACATTTCTTATTTATTGGGATTAAGCCCCTGTTTTATTAGTTGATGCATACGGGAATTGTACCCTAAATATTTTGAGTCAAAATATGTAAGTATGCATTCATTCATGCACATATCCGAAATATAAAAGGATGTTTTTCTGTGAGTAAGGGTCTATTTATGGGAGTTACACATTATCTTTGTTTTATAAAGCAAACCTTTACTATTTACTCTGTATTTTCCACTTTGAGCTTCTTTAAAATGTAACAAACATTTTTAAGAACTATGCAGAACAATCTAGATCTCCTCCAGATTTTTCCTTCAAGTCTTTTCTAATTGCCTTGTCAATATCTTATTCAAGAGTAGAATTTACTAGGTCTTTCCAGAGTATTCCATTTTATTTTTATGTAACAGCCCTCTTACTTTTTTGTACTCATTGATTTTTTGCAATAAGAATAATAGGTAAATTACTGCCATAAGCTAGTTTTGGAACAAAGTGAACTAAAATGTGAACTTTATGAAACTAGCAAGTTCATTATCATGTACTACTATGTACTCTTTTGGGGAGGCAGGATCTGGTTTTATCCCAGTATAATAATTTTGAGATTCATTCAAGGTGTATCTATCAATAGTTCTTTCCTTTTTATCATTGAACAATAATCCATTGTATGGATATACCATCATTTGTTTGGTCGTTTCCTTATTGATGGACATGTGGGTTGTTTCCTGTTTGGGGCTATTAAAAATAAAAGTGCAGTGAACATCTGGGCACAAGAGTTTGTGTGGACATATTCTTTCACTTCTCTTGGGTAAACACCTAGGAGTCAAATGGCTGGGTTGTATGGTTGGATGTATGTTTAACTTTTTAATGAACTATTAGACTCTTTTCCAAAGTGGTTGTTCCAGTTTATATTCCCACCATCATTTCATGAGATTTCCAGTTAACTCCACATTCTTGACAAGACTTGGTATGGTCAGTCTTTAATTTTAGTCATTCTAAGGAAGTGTGTGTGTGTGTTGTATTTCATTGTAGTTTTAATTTTCTTTTCCCTAATGACTTGCTATGTTGAACATCTTTTCACATTCTTATTTATGTACATTTTGGGGGGACAAGTATCCAAATCTTTTGCCAGTTTTAAAAAATTGGGTTGACTGTTTCCTTATTATTAAGGAGAAAGATACACATTTTTTGTTGGCCATATATTTTGCAAATTATTTTTTTCCCAGTCTGGATTTCCTTTTCACTTTTGTGTTTTTTAATTTTGCTGAAGTCCAATATATTGATGTTTGCTTTTGCAGTTCTTGCTTATTGTGTAGGAGATCTTTGCCAAACTCGAGGTTACTAGGATTGTTTCTTCTAGAAGTTTTATAATTTTCTCTCTTACATTAAATCTGTGGTTCGTTTTAAATTCATTTTTGTATATGGTGGGCAATAAGAATGAAGATTCCTCTTTTTGAAAAAATATGGCTATCCAGTTGTTCATATACTATTGTTGAGAAGATGATCATATCCCTCATTCAATTGTCTTACCAACTTTGTCTAAAATCAGTTGATCATATAGGTATGTGTAGTTGTATTTCTGGATTCAGTATTCTGTTCCATTGATCTGGATGTCTGTCTTTGTGTTAATACCAAATTGTCTTGGTTACTATAACTTGATAGCAAGTCTTGAGATAAGGTAGTGTAAGTCCTCGAATTTTGTTCTTTGTACCTCATTACAGGTAGACATCAATATGTATATGCATAGATTCTGTGATTCTAAAAGCCTGTGCTGGGTGCATCTATTTAAAATAATGTTTTTGATAATATGGGAGAACTAGCATGTTTGTAGGTTTCAAAATTGTTTTGTGTAGTCTAGATTCTTTGCAATTTATACCAAAAATCCTGCTGGGATTTTGATTGGGATTGCATGACATCATAAATTTTGGGAGAATTGACATCTTAATGATAGTCCTTAAACCATGAACATGGCTTCCTCCCTATTTAGGTCTTATTTAATTTTTCTCAACAGTGTTTTATAATTTTTACTATATGGTCTTGCATATCTTATTGCATACTTATCCATATTTTTAATGCTATTTTACAAGGAATTTTTTAAAATGTTAGTTTCAGATTATTTGTTATTTGTATATAAAAATACAATTGATTTTTATATATTGATTTTTGTAGCCTGCAACTTTGCTAAACTCACTTATTCTTGTGGGATTTTTGTAGAATGCTTAGGAATTTTTATATTGACAATCATGTGACAACAGACAGTTTTATTTCTTGCTCTTTAATCTGTTTGCCTTTCTTTCTTTTTCTTGCCTTATTGCATGGGCTAGAGCCTCCAAGACAGTGTTGCATGGAAGTGGTCAGGGTGGATGGACATCCTTGCCTTATTAACAGTTCTTAGGGTGAAAGTTCCAGTCTTGCAATAAAGTGTGATGTTAGCTATAAATTTTTCAGAGATATTCTTTTATCAGTTTGAAGAAGTTGTTTTCTATTCCTCATTTGCTGAGATTTTTATTGTGAATGGATGTTGGATTTTGTTTATTTGCATGCATTAAAATGATCATATAGTTTTTATTTTTTAGTTTGTTAATATGGCAAATTGAATTGAATGTTAAATCAACTTTGTATTCCTGGGATAAACTACATGGAAATGGTGATTATCCTCTTATATTGTTGTATTCACTTGACTAAATTTTGTTAGTTTTTGCCTCTTTCTTCATAAGGGATTTGGTCTCTAGTTTTCTTGTAGTGTCTGCCTCATTTTGGTATCAGAGTAATGCTGGTTTCAGAGAATCATTTGGGAAGTGTTTTGTCCTCTTCACTTTTCTGCATGAGTTTTTGTTGAATTGTGTATTTTTCTTAAGTGTTTGGTAGAATTTTTTAGTAAAGCCATCTGGGCCTATTGTTTTATCTATGAGAAGGTTTTGTTTGTTTTTGGATTTTTGTGAGAAGGTTTTTAATCTATAAATTTAATTGCTCCCCTCCTGATATAAATTTAATTTTTTAATAGATGAAAAAGATACTCAGTTTAACTATCTATTCCTAAAGAACTTCGTTAAGTTTTGCTTTTCAGGGAATTTGGACATTTCACCTAAATTATCATTTATTGGCATAGAGTTGTTTATAATATTCCCTTATCTGTCATGCTCTCTCTTTTCCTGTTTCTGATATTGATAATTTGTGTTTTCTCTTTTTTCTTTTTCTTTTCTTTTTTTTTTTTTCTTATTAAATTAGTTTTACTGATTTTCGTTTTCTTGGCACAAAGAATCAACTTTTGTTTTATTGAATTTTCTGTATTGTTTTTCTATTTTCTATTTCATTGATTTCTGCTTTTATTTGCTCACTTTTTCTAGTTTCTTAGGGTGACATATAGGTCATTGGTACTAAGTATTGCTTTAGTTACATCCAATTTTGATATGTTTTAGCTCTATTAAGTTCAAAATACTTTTCTAATTTTCTTTTTGCTTTTCTTTGTCCTGTGGGTTACTTGAAGCATATTATTTAGTCCAAATATTTGCGGACATTTTAAATGTCTTTTATGTTATTGATTTTTAATTTAACTCTGTTGTAGTACAGAGAACCTACTTTGTATGATTAGAATCCTTTCGAATTTATTGAGCCTTATTTTATGACTCAAAATACAGTCTATCTTGTTAAATGTTCCATGACCTTGAAAATAAAATGTTATCTGTATTCTAGTTGGAGTGCTCTGTAAATCCCTACTGACCAATTATTTGGTAGCATTCAAGTTTTCTATATCTTTATTGATTTTCTGCCTTCTTTTATGAATTATTGAGGGAATGATGGTGAAATCTCTGTTTATACTTGTGAATTTGTCTATTTTTCCTGAGAGTTTTAAATTTTGTGCTTTGAGATTCTCTTATAAGGTACACAAATGTTTAGGATTATGTCCTTTTGATAAATTGACTGCTTTATCATTATAAAATAACTCTTTTTATCCCTGTCAATATTATTTGCTCTGAAATCCATTTTATCGATATGACCATTCCACCTTTCTTTTGGTTTGTGTTAACATATCATATCTTTTTCCATCCTTTTCTTTTTAACTCATTTGTTCCTTTTATTCAAAGTGATTTTCTTATAGGTAGTACATAGTTGAATCATGCTTTTTTATCCAGTTTGATGATCTCTGCCTCTTCATTGGGACATATAGATCATTTACTTTTAATGTAAGAATATCAATCTTAGTAATTATAAATAGGGATTTAAGAATTTGAATAATTTTATGGATCACATCAAGTAACATTCTAAAATTTTTTTTAAAATTACTTCGTTTCATTTAGACTTATTTCCAGGTTATCTTAGGACACCCAAGAAAAAAAAAAGAAAGAAAAGCCAATATTTAGAAATAAACTGCAACCAGATTAGAAATAAAATGGCCTCCAAAGATGAGAAATTATGTTACTGAGAATTCTTCCATAATATGTTAGCTATGAAAGTGTGAACCCACAGGGTCACAAACCAGAGTAAATAAAAATGTATTAACCAGTTTCTAGTGTTCTAATATGCCTTGTAATGGCTCCTATTTGGTGCACATTTTAGGTCACTCACTCTTATATTACCTTGGGTCCTTTTTAGAAATACAGATTCCCAGTACCTACACAGCCTTAGAATTGTTATACTCTGGAATCTATTTTCAGATAAGATGAGGGTACTTCAAAAAGTTTGTGGAAAGATTCATATTACCTTTTAATTCTATTTTTCCACGAACTTTTTGAAGTATCCCTGTATAACTTTCCATATGATTCTTAGATTCCTCTAGACTTGGAAATCATGATCCTGCCCGTTACCTAACCATTTTTTTTTTCCTTTTTGTCTTTTTTACTGACCGGTAACGGGATCGCAACCCTCGGTGTTGCGTCCGCACCGCGCTCAGCCAGTGAGTGGGAACCGGTCTCCACATGGGATCCGAACCCTTGGTGCGAGCGCCGCTGTGCTCCCAAGCGGCGCACTCTCCAGTGTGCCACCAGGCTGGCCCTACCTAACCATTTTAATCTCTGGCTTCTCTGCTCCTTTATCTTTCTCCCATGCAGTCTTGGCACCTTTAGAGGAAAAAGCCCTGAGGATTAGAAGTGACAAACCTAGAATGTTATACCTATAGGAAACAATCTTGACATTCATGGAGCTTTAGCTTTGATGGTGGTATGTGTAACATTGCTAGGTTAGTAGGGAGCAAATCGCCTCATACCTTCATTTCTTTTTAACACTGTCCTTTCTTGGATTGCTCAGTAAAGAACTCTATCTCCTGTGTGGTTTAATTTAGTAATGCTGTGTTGCTTTCATTAAGCAAGTATGAGTATGAGTGTCCTGCTATATGCTGGGTAATGGTCATTACCTTTCTTTTAAAGAAAAGATAGTTTTTTAAAAACTTGTGCTCCTCCCTCCCCCAAAGTCACATTAATTCTATGTAATTTTTCAGTTTCCATGATTAGAGTTTATAGCCCTGTGCTAAATAATGACACAGGACTTTATTCTGTCAGTGACAGACCACACATATGACTGTGGTCCAGTAAGATTATAATGGAGGTGAAAAATTCCTATAGCCTAGTGACATCTTAGCTGTTGTAATGTCAAAACACAATTACTTTATTGTTATTTTTATAAATTCGGTGTATTCTAAGTGTACAGTGTTTATAAAGTCTACAATAGTGTACAATAATGTCCTAGGCTTTCACATTCACTCACCACTCACTCACTGACTTACGCAGAACAACTTTCAGTCCTGCAAGCTGCATTCGTGGTAAGTGCCCTATACAGGTGTACGATTTTTTATCTTTTATACTGTGTTTAAAGGTATAGTAATACCTTTTCTGTGTTTAGGTACACAGAGCTTGCCATTATGTTACAACTACCTACAGTATTCAGTAGAGTAATGTGCTGTATGGGTTTGTAGTGTAGGAGAAATAGGCTATACCATATAGCCTAGGTGTATAATAGGCTATACCATCTAAGTTTGTGTAAGTACACTGTATGAGGTTCAAACAGTGATGATCGTACCTAATGATGCATTTCTCAGAATGTATCCCTATTGTTAAGTGATGAATGACTGTACTTAAATTTATGTTGCTCAATTCGAGTAGATTAATGAGATTACAGAATCAGCAGTGTAGAGTAGTTGTAATTTTGCTTCATCCACATTAGTTTCATCAACCCATACCTTTTCATAATGATGATAGTTTTATTTTTGGCATAGGAAAATAAGCCAAAAATATTAATGGATTTGAAAGCTAGTATGAGATACATGCAGATCATTTTACAGTAACTTAAAGTAGATATTTAAATGGTTATTAATAGTATTGTATGGTAAATGTTTAGCTGTCTGCAAAGTAAAAGAATGTTCTTCTTAATTGAGAATTTTATCCATATGATACTTAGATTTCAGTGTTTCACATCATTAAAATACAATAAAACACAATTAAGACCCAAATGATCAATTGTTCATTTTTATTGACTGATATGACTGCTGGCCCAGAATTTTTCTGTATCTCAGGTAATTATTGAGAATACCAATTGTTATGTACTGTGGGCATGTAGAAGTGTCAGCTGGTATAGAATTGTAGTTAACAGGATGCTGGACAATGGCTGCTTTTTGGTACACAAGATAAAATGCAAAGGAAGATAATTTTTGGAAACTGATGTTTAAAAATGAACTTCTCTAGAATGTTAAAACCCATAACTAATTTTTAAAAGATCCATTAAAAACATGAATCCAGGTAAAAAGCTGTAATATAACACAACTTCTTAGAAAACAGAGAGCTATAAAAAATTTTTTTAAACTCACTTTTTCAGCCTTACAATGGGTAATGTACAGATTCTTGAACCTTAGTTTTTAAGTATTTTAATAAGCTAGAACTGGAAACTGTAGTCTAATCATGGAACTGTTCTCCCATATAGGAGAATGTTGCAAAATGGATATCTTTAACATGGTTTTTGAGTTATTGGTTGTACTCAGAAATTATGATTTTTGAGGCTAAAAGGGTGGGGGATAATGAAGGTCATTCAGAATTAATGTTGCACTTCAGAGGGTTGTATAATGGTTTATTTTCAAGAAAAATTTAAACATTTCACTTGTACTTTTCATAATAATGGTTACAGCATCCTTTAAGGAGGAACTGCCTAGCCTTAAGAGACTTAATTGCTGGGAGGGAGCAGTGAGGGACATGGGACATTCACCTAACCCAGCAAAATCAGTGCCATAAGTTAAAGGGTAATGGATGTCATAACTAGAATACCTCGCAACTTGTTTAGATCATTAAGTTAAGTAGCCTTGTTTTTTACAGATCTAAGTTATATCTTAAATTATCACAAATTCCAGGCTGGTCAGTTAGCTTAGTGGGTTAGAGTGTGGTGCTCATAACACCAATGTCCAGGGTTTTATCCCTGTTCTGGCCAGCCACCAAAAAAATAAAAAAAGAAGGAAAGAAAGAAAGAGAAAATCATCACCAATTTCAAATTAATGGGGTACCAATGAATTAGTTACATGGAAAAGAGAATATTCTGCATCTGTTGTCTTAGACCGACAGAAATGCTCTCTAGAACATTGATTCTCAAAATGTTTCAGGACCATCCTATCAGCATCACCTGGGAACTTGATATGCAAATTCTTAACTTCTCGGGTGAGAAGTCAGAATCTATTTTAACAATGATCCAAGTGATTCTGATGCATGCTCAAATTGAGCTAGAATATGATGCATATCAAACTCTAGAGAAATAATAGCAAGTTTTCAGCTTTGCTAACTCTAATTTTTAAACAGCTGCTGCATTAGTTTTTAGTTAATGATCTCCAATCCCAGCTGGAGTTGAGTCCTAGTTACTACTTATTGTTTTTACTTACTAGTGAATGGAGCACCAGGTGCAGTTGTTGAAGTGTGAAAATAATTCATCTTTTTAGATAGTACTAACATTTCTTTCTTGATTTTGAAAATGCTTTAATCTTCTTAGGTATGGCATTTATTTCAATAGATTTATTTCATTTATTCATTTATTTTCATCTATTTTAATGGCAGTTTGGACTTCTGCTAAGAATTGAGGGGATCTCTGAATCTTCATGCCAGTTTCATATCAAAATTGATATTTTAGCTGGATTAAAAAGTTTACATATAATTGAGCACCCCCTAATATATTTTTCTGCCAGTGTTTGCACTTTAAGAACAGTTTTTAAGTGTCTTCCCTGAGTAATTTACTTTCTGCCTTCTTCACACCTTCCACCTTATCATATCTTTTTTTTTTTTTTTCCCCTGACCCGTAAGGGGATCAAAACCCTCGGCACGGTGTTGTCTGCACCACTCTCAGCCAGTGAGCTCACTGGCCATCCCCATATAGGATCCAAACCCGTGGCCTCGGTGCTACCAGCACCACACTCTCCCGAGTGAGCCACGGGGCCGGCCCCACCTTATCATATCTTTATTTTTGCTTTGGAAAAAAATACCAGCAGAGATTTACTTTAGTTAAATACATTCTATATGAGTAAAACCCAGCTATGTGCTTTGTGAGTTACAAAACTCATCAAACCTTCAAAAACATTCTAAAAGAATGTCAGTAGGCCATGAAGCAAGCATACATATCTTAGAACTGTTTATTGGCTGAAATATACTAAATTTGGATATTTAAAAGTGGACAACATGGTCAAAAAACACTTAAAATATTCAGTAGTATATAAACACACATGATTGTTTTTGGTTGTATTGCAGATATGTTATAGGTGGTGTTGGTAATAGAGATCTTTACACCAAAAGCTGATTATCTAAAAATTCTGTTTTGAGGCTTTTTATTTTTATCTCTATTCTCTACCTCACGATTTCATTCACTCCTTTGATATCAGCTAATGCCTTTGTGTTGTGACTCCTAAATTTCTATCTTTAGTTCACAACTTTCTCCTTAGATGTATATCGTTGGCAACCTACACATACTACCTGGATGTTCTATGAGCACCTTAAACTCACTGTGCTGACAATCCGAGTGTCCCTTCCACTAACCTTGTGAATGTGTATGGAATCGAGAGTTCCATTAATAGTCTTATTATTCATTTGATCTTGACCCAAGATGTTCATAGAGGACCTTATTCTCCATTAAAAAGCCTTTCTAATATTTCTGGAGATCTTTCAGAAATATCTCATATGTGTTTAAAAAAAGAAAAAGTAAAATCTCCTCTGCCCTCAAGCATCTGCTTGGTTACCTGTTTGTCCACAGGGTAACCATCTCTAATCAAGCATCATTATCTCTGCTGTTGCAAAGAGGAAATGCCAGAAAGTACTAGAGCCCTTGTGATGCCAAGATTGCTGCTACATTCCATGTTGAAATGGAGAAAGTTCTCATATCTCCCCACTAATGTTATACTCTATCACTTGTGAACTTGCTATGTGTACCTGTGTGAAGAGATGGCTAACTATATATCAACTATTCATTTGTTCCCTCCCATAGTATGTATTTGTTGCTAGGAAGCAACTGCCTACCCAAGGATTAGATTTCTTACCATATGACTAGTGTTTGCCAATATAGTTAAGAAACTGTGGTGCTTTCTCCATTCTATCTTCTCATGTCAGCTGGATGCGAAAGAAGGGCCTTGGGGTAATGGCAAAGAGCATGATTCCCTGAATCACTGAGTAAAAGGCCATCTGCCAACCAGGAACATTCATGTTGGTATTTAAACAAGAACTAAACTTTGTTGTAGTAAACATTCGAAATTTTTATTTGTTATACTAGCTGATGTTTCCCTAATCAATATAGTGCCCCTTTGTATTATGGAGCTCTTCATTAAAATGGCTTCTTCATCATCTTCCTACATTCCTTTTCTCTAAAAACTAAAAACATCTGGATATCAATGGGGCTGTGAGTGAACAGATACTCTCCAGCCTAGACCTTCTCTGCTTTTATGCTTTCTCCACCCTGTTTTCCAGACCTGTTAGACTTGGATATTATTCTTACACAAACTCGAAATAAAAGCCATCAAAATGGACTCTTCCACAGACCACCTACATATTTGATCTCTCAGTTTGAACTTCAGCATACAGCACTAACTATCCTAATTTCTTTCTTTTCCTACTCCAATTGTTGTTCTTCCTTCCCCAATTCTTAAACTCAGTGAATGGCATCATCCTCTTCTTCAGTAAAGAAGCCTAGAGACAGCACCTTAGCTTCTTCCAACTCCCTCATCTGCTCTTCACTTGGTATATTCTATCCCCACCTCTCTTCTTCCAGTCCCCAAGCTTTTTTTTCGTTGCACTTGCATTCCTTCAGGTCTTAATCCTCATTGTGCCTTCAGACCATTGATATTCAACTCTCAGAATTATCACTCTATAAAATGATGCCACACGGAGTCTTGAATTGTGGAAGTCCCATATGAGCTGTTACTTAAAAGTCTTCAAAAGTAGCTTTCTTTTGCTTGTAAAAATCGTTCTCAAAGTGCAATCCCTGGACTCTAGAGATCCTCAGGACCCTTTCAGGGCATTCACAAAATAGTTCACAACTATTTTCATAATAATTCTAAGATGTTAGTTGCCATTTTTACTGTTTGCAATTTGTATTCATGGTACAAAGCCAATGGTGATACCAAACTGCACTACTAGTTATTGTATTATCTTCTTTCTCTCATATCCCGCCCCCCCCAAAAGCCATTTCTTGTAAGAATGTCCTTCATAAAGCAATAAAAGTGATTAACTTTATTAAATCTTGACTATTTAATGTATTTTAAATATTCTTTCACAAAGTACGTCAAGCAGTTCAGTATACGAAGGACAGTGGTTGTTTTGAGGTAAAATATTTGTGTGATGGAGTTGCAAGCTCTAGTTACTTTTTTCATTGAACACTATTTTTACTTGAAAGAACAATCAGCAGACAATTAAACAGACAAAGTTTATTCAGATCTGGGTAGTTGGCAGATATTTTCTCAAAAATGAACAAAGTGAACTTGTCACTTTAAGGAAAACAACTGACAGTATTAGTTTCCAGTTATAAAATTTGATAAAAACGTATCTGCCACCATAATACCTTCCCAGTACTTAGAGATTTTTCTGATGTGATTGGTGGTGTGATATAATGAATGTGATTTTTTTAATTGTGTTAACATTTGGAGGATCTGTATAACTCCATGAATCACTATTTTTCCGATGACAGTGTAAGGTAGATCAGTATAACAGTGTGTATATTCATTAATATGAATATGAATGGTGTATATTTATTAATATGGTTTTCTATCACATTGCAACTGACCTTTAAGAAATTAACACTTGTTGAGTTTTAGTATAGTTTCAAAAAAGAATATTCCCAATTATCTGAAAAGGTTATTAAAATACTCCTTTTTCTAACTGTATCTGCGTGAGTCTGATTTTTGTCATATACTCCACCCTTTCAGTAATATGTGGTAACATTTTGAATGGAGAAGTAGATATGAAAATCCAGTTGTCTTCTATAAAGAATATTTGCAAAAATGTAGAATAATGTCACTAATTTTTATTTTGTTTTGGAAAAAAATTTTTTTTATAAAAACATGTCACTTATGCTAACATGGCTTATTATATTGTTATTTTTAAATGAAATAAATATTTTTTAAGTTTCACAGTTTAAATTTCTAATGTGATGTTGATTGATATAACCCACATAAATAAAAGCTGTTTGGGGTCCTTAATAATTTTTAAGTGTATAAAGAGGTTCTGAGACCATAAGTTTGACAGCTGCTGGCTTATATGGTTCATTTCCAGTATGGTGATTAAGACAGTGTGATCTGGTCTTTGCCACTTGTCCTCGTCATGTTTTACCTTGCCCTTACCCCTTCTCCCATATTCTAAGCTTATGGAGAACCACTTTTGGGGCTTAAATGCACCATTCAGTGTTATGCCTCTAAGGGCTTTGCTTATGCTTTTCCCTCTGTGTAAAATGCTGCTTTGTCTGCTCAGAAAGTACTTTTTTTTTTTTTTCCTTTTTGTCTTTTTTACTGACCGGTAACGGGATCGCAACCCTCAGTGTTGCGCCCATACCGGGGACCGGCAACGGGATTGCAACCCTCGGTGTTGCGCCCACACCACGCTCAGCCAGTGAGTGGGAACTGGTCTCCACATGGGATCCGAACCCTCAGCGGGAGCGCCGCCGCGCTCTCAAGCGGCACACTCTCCAGTGCACCACCGGGCCGGCCCAGAAAGTACTTTCTTATCTTTCTCTGTCACCACTGCCGTGAATCTTTTCCTAACCATCCCATTTTGGGGACCTCCAGTATATTTGTATAAACCTTTAGTATAACATGGTATCACTAAACTCTCCAAGAGAAGTTTTATGTCCACAACCTGGTGTAATACTTATAAATTAATAGATTCCCAGTAAATGTTTATGGAATTATTTAATTAAGTCAGTGCCAAGAACTGGGTTAGAAATTATCCAACGTTTTCATTACTCAAAGCTACATAGTACAGTACAACAGTGCTCAGTTACTTGAATTCTTGCAGTAATCATAGAAGATATATTCTCTACCTTTTTTAAGGTAAAGATATATCTGGGTGTCTCTGAATAAAATAGGATTGTGGGAGAGTAAGTAAATATTCTACTTCCTTCTTCCTGCTTAATTGTTGCTGGCCTGCTTCTGTCTTTATTTCTGCTTTTTCCTACTTTGTGTGAGCCTGGTTATGAATGCGTGAAGGGAGCCCTCCAAAAACACATCTGTACTGTAGAGGAGAAATTGGTATCATAGCTTTATGGAATTTATCTAGTGGTTATGCACCCTAGAGTCCCCTGGTTTCAGCTGTTACCAGTGCAGAAATCCTTTCTGTATCATCCTTTGGCAGGTTCTTAAACAGCTTCTATATGAATATCTCAAGAAACTCATAGTTTACCACCCCCCCCCCAAATTACCTATATCTTTACTTTACACTACTAATTATTTGAAACACCATTCTGTCTTGAGCCAGTCTACCTTGTCTTCTGGAGCAATACTACCAAAAGGATGCTTCCTTTATTTTTTCACAATTAACTTTTTAGATATTTCAAGATACTTTTAATCTGTCTAAGGATTTTCTCTTCTCTAAGCCAAGTGCATTAATTTTTTAGACAGTCCTTTGTGTGGCATGATGCATCCAGTTCATTCCCATTTTGGATGTATTCTAGTGTTCAATGTGTGCTGGAAATGACATATAATGTTCCTGTGATTTAATACAGATTTCTTAGGAACTATTCCTTCCTGTGATTTAGGACAGTAGTTACTGTGTTTTAGTCAGGAATATAGACTTTGGTATCAGACAGATGAGTTTATTTCTTTTTTTTATTTATTTTTATTTTTTGGCAGCTGACCAGTATGGGGATCCGAACCCTTGACCTTGGTGTTAGAAGGATGTGCTCTAACCAACTGAGCTAACTGGCCAGTCCTGAGAGTTTATTTCTAATAACTGTGTAGTTTATCTCTCTGAGTCCAAATTTCCATAATGTTGCCATATAAGGTTATTGTAAGAATTAAATGAAATAACATATGTTTAAACACATAGCATTGTTTCTGGTTCATAGTAAAAGCCCAATAAGTGGAAGCCATTGTTTCTCTGATAATTAAATGCTTATCAGCAAAGCCTAAAATTGCTATAGATTTTTTTGCAGCTGCTTTAGACTACCGTTGTTAAATTTTATAGTTATATACTGTGTATTTGTAATTTATCAACTCTTGCTACTACCCAGAATTTCATGTCTTCTACCATTAGCCATCTCTACATTTTGAAAGCCAGCCCCATCCTTTCAAGGCTCAACTTATTCAGTCTATTTTCTAGAAGTTTTTTTTCCTCTAATTTTTGGATCCAGAAGTATTTTGTTCTCACTTACGGCATTTGTTACAAAGGTATTTGTTGTTCTGTACGAGATGGAAATTGAAAATAGGAAAAGTTTACTTGAAGTTTTTAGAAAGGTAAAGGACGGTTTGGGATGTAATGTCTTGGTAAAGCTCAAGAAAAAGAAAAAGATTAGTTGGACTCCCCATTTTGTATCAGAGTATTCATTTCAAGTAATTGAGATGTGTAAAGAATGAAGCCTTGAAGTCAGCTTATCTATGATCTTTTTAACTATAGTATTTAATATTTTTAAAATATTAAAATATTTTTTAAATAGTAGGCATTATTGACAGGTAGAAGTAAGAGACAAGGGTGAATGGGCCATAGGTATCTGTGAAAAATCTTTTTCCAGAAATACTATGACGTTGCCATCCCCAAAAGATGATGCTCTGGTCTTGCACTTGTGTTGCATTGGATACAATAAAATCAAGGCAAGTTGATATTTTTCTAAACTGTGAGGTGAAAGGGGTTTCACTTTATAATTTGAATAATAGGTCTCATATCTATACTTATGCTGGTACATTTAGAGAAAAATTTAGACCTTATATTGGGCCTACTACAGACCTCCTTACAATACGTATAGTAACCCACAAATGAAGAAAACTTTGTATGTTTTTTTTCCTTGTTGCTCATGAATGGTACTTAGAATATTATAAAATTACTAATTGTTGGTATGATATGATCTCAAGAATTATGTTGTTTTTGGCTTTGATTGTGGGTTTTTTAAAAAAACTTTTTAAATTTTGAAATATATATTCACAGGAAGTTGCAAAGCTAGTACAGCATGTTTTGCTTTTTACCACCTAGAAGGCAGTCAGTCATCTTCTGTCCTTCTGTTTCATTAACTATAGCATATTATTTACCCTGCCTATTTCACAGAAATGTTGCAGGAAACAGATGCAAAATACTTGTGCAATTCCAAGATAAAATACTTCAAAATTTAAAAAATATGTACTTCTGTAATATCGTAATGCTGTATTTAACTAAGGCTTTACTCCTTCCTAATATAGAAATAGACTTCCTCTGAGACAATCAGTATAATGAGGAGCACAGTCTGTGGAGTTGAATTGACTTGGAATGTATACTGACATCAGTAATCAGCTGGTGATCATTTAACTTCTTCAAGACTCACTTTCCTCAATTTAAATGGGGATAATAATGGTGCCTCTTAGGGTTGTTTTAAGAATCAAAACATGAGATGATGCACATAAAACACTTAACACAGAGCCTGCATATAACTGATGATGCATATAAAACACTTAGAACATAGTGAGAATTCAGTGTTACTTATCAGTATTATTATTTCATATAGGTGATTAGTGTATTTCTCAGACTGATAATGAGAAGATTGTAGCTTATAATAATTTCACATTTTTAAATTAGTGTAATAACTGTAAAAAAAACTATAATTGACTTTGGCAAATATATTAAAAAATAACTCATATTCCTTTAACTTAGTAACCTTAGCAACAAGAAGAAAATAATTATATTGGTGGTTATTGGATTGATGGGATATTTAACAACTACTTTAATATTCTTACCTAATAGATCACCGCAGGAGCAATAGCCGATATATTTTTAGTGATATCTAAGTCAGATGAAGTTTGGAAGGAAAATTTGCTTTTTATTTTGTTATATATTTTCATTAATGGTAAGTATTAATGTATAGTTAATGTACGAGCATAATGTATATGTAAAATGTGTATCAACAAGGGCCTAGAAAAAGTCCTTGCACATGGAGACACTCAAAATATACCTATTAAATTAAGAACAGTATTTTATAAACTGTTGTGTTTTATGAACATGTTTGTTTTTAATGTTACGGTTATTAAAACGAACCCATATTATGTCAATATTTTCTCAGTATTTACATTTGATCTGTATTTTGAAGTGAAGTTCATATAACATAAATTAATCATTTTAAAGGGAATAATTCATTGGCATTTAGTATATTCACAGCATTGTACAACCACCACCTCTATATAGTTTCAAAACATTTTCTTCATTCTAAAAGAACCCCGTAACCATTAAGCAGGGCTCCCCATTCTTCCCTTCTTCATTTCCTGGCAACCACCAATCTGTGTTTTGTTTCTATGGATTTACCTGTTTTGGATATTTCATATAAATGCAGTCGTATAATATGTGACCTTTGGTATCTGGCTTCTTCCACTCAGCATAGTATTTTCGAGGTTCATCCATATTGTAACGTGTATAAGCACTTTATTCCATTTTAAAAGTGAATAATAGTGTATTGTATTTACATACCACAATTTGTTTATTCATTCATCCATAGATGGACCTTTTAATTATTTCCACCTTTTGGCTGTAGTGAATAGTGTTGCTATAAACATTAAGTATTTGTCTGAGTACCTGTTTTTAGTTCTTTGGAGTATATATCTAGGAGTGGAATCATTGTGTTGTATGGTAATTCTTTGTTTAACTTTTTGAGAAAGAGCCAAACTGTTTTCCATCATAGCAGCAGCAGCATCTTACATTCCCACTAGCAATGTTTGAGGGTTTCAATTAGTCTACTTCTTCATCAACACTTGTTATTTTCCAGTTTGTTTTTTAATTATAGCCGTTCTAGTGGGTGTGAAGTGGTACTTTGTTGTGGTTTTGGTTTGCATTTCCCTGATGACTGATGATGTTGAGCATGTGTTTGTTGGCCATTTGTATATCTTCTTTGATTGTTGATGAGAGACTGTTCCTTTTTAAAGTATGTACATAGTGCTATACATTTCCTTCTCAGTCCTGTTTTGGCTGTATCTCTCAAATTTTTTGTGTTTTGTTTTCATTTTTGTTTACTTCAATGTATTTTAAAATTTTCCTTGACACTTTCTCTGTTTTCTTTTTCTGCATTCCTATGGGTTATTTGTATTTTTCTTAGGACTACACTTTGATTTATCTAGTGTTTTTGAGTTTAATGTCTTTGTATAGCATTTTTCATCATTTTAAGTATTTTATTATATAAATATCACTTCTCAATTTACTGGTGTCATCATTGTACTAATTCAAGTGAAGTATAGAAACTCTACCTCCATTTATGTTCCTTTATTCTCTCCCATTTACAATATAATTGTCTTAAATATTTGTTCTGCATACATTTAGAACCACATCACATAGTGATATAATTTTTGCTTTGTCAAACATACTTTTGAAAACTCAAGAGGGAAAAGAAAGTTTATTGCATTTACCCATATACTCTTATCCTCTTTCCATTTTTTTCTAATGTTTTAAGTTTCTTTTTTTTTATCCTTTCCTTTCTGTTTAGAGAACTTCTTTTAGCCAGTCTTTTAGGGTAGGTCCACTAGCAGTAAATTTTTCTAATTTTCTTTCATATAAAAGTTATTTCCCCTTTTATTTCTGAAAGTTGTTTCCTCTCGGTATAGGATTCTTTTATTTCAGCACTTGAAAAAACATTTTGCCACTTCCTTCTGGCTTCATGGTTTCTGATGAGAAATCCGCTGTTATTTCAGTTTTCTCCTACAGATAAGGGTTCATTTTCTCTAGCTGCTTTCAAGATTTTCTTTCTGTCTTTTGTTGTCAGGAGTTTGATTATGATATGTTTTGACATGGATATCATTGGGTTTATTTTATTTGGAGTTTGTTCAGCTTCTTGTATCCATATGTTTATGTCTCTTACAATGTGTGAATCTTTTTTTCTTTGAGTACTTTTTCAGCCCTGCCTTCTTTCTCCTCTTCTTTTAAGACTCTGTGGCACTGTTAGATCTTTTGTTATAGCCCACAGTTCCCTGAGGCTCTGTTCGTTTTTGTTTTTGTTTTATTTTCTCAGTCTGTTTTCATACTGCATACTGCTATTGAGATTGGGTAATTTCTTTTGTTCTGTCTTTCAGTTCACTAAACCTTTCCTCATCTTTTCCTTTCTGCTATTGAACCCATTCACTGAGCTTTTTATTTTAGTTATTGTAATTTTGACTTCCAAAATTTCCACTGGTTCTTTACATCTTCTGTTTTTTTACTGAGACTGTATTTGCTGAGGCTGTCTTTTTTCATTTGGTTCAAGCATGTTCATAATTGCTCGTTAAAGCATTTTTATCATGGCTTCTTTAAATCTTTGGTAATTCTAACATCGCTGTCATCCTGGTGTTGTCATTTCTTGATTGTCTTTATTAACTGAGTTTGAGATCTTCCTGGTTGTTGATATTGTGAAGAACATTTGATTGAAACTTAAACATTTTTGCATTATGTTATGAGACTCTGGATCTTATTTAAATCTTCTGTTTTAGTTGGCTTTTCCTGACACCACTCTGGCAAGGGAAGGGGGTGCTGCTTTGTTACTTCC
Source organism: Galeopterus variegatus (assembly GCF_000696425.1). Taxonomy (NCBI): domain Eukaryota; kingdom Metazoa; phylum Chordata; class Mammalia; order Dermoptera; family Cynocephalidae; genus Galeopterus; species Galeopterus variegatus. The sequence continues at coordinate 41,863 of NW_007730665.1, forward strand.
AAGTGGAAGTACAAGTCCAGGTTCCCCATTTGGCCTCTTTCAACATTCAGTAGGTTTATTGCTACTACTGGGCAGGGTGGGAGTGTTCTCATTACATTGGGTAATGGCAAAAGGCTGACTCTCCATAGGCCTCCTCTGAAACCACCGAGTGGATAGGGAAGGGTTCTCTCGTTACTGCTGTGTGGAAGTGGGAGTCCAGGCTCCTTGCTTGGTCTCTGCTGATACTGCAGAGGTGCCTTGTTACCTGCTGGCTGGTATGAAAGTCTTCGCTCCCTTCTTGGACTTCTCTGACATCACTCGATCAGGGGTGCTGGGTACCTCATTACAGCCTTGTAAGGGTAGAAGTCTAGGCTCCCCACCTGTCCTGTAGGGGTGGAGGTGGGGCCGGTTTTTTCTGTGGAATTCAGTTCATGTAGAGCGGTTGTAGGGTAAATGCTGGACATAGATCTGTTCCCCCTCCCCATGCATACTAGAGTTACTCACCCCCTGGGAAACTACCCCTGGCCAAGGTAGTTACCCAAAGAAAGGCATGTCTCCTTTAATACAAATGTACCCTTTAAGACAAACGGAAGATTGGAGGAAGCAGGGACCCTAAGTAAATTAGTATGCTGGTGTTAAAGTACTCTGGCACCAGAAGAGTAGCAAGTAGGTAAACTTGTCTACTCAGCCAGGCACTCTGAGTTATGTGAGCTGGTAGTGTATACATGCAAATTGTATAAACACGCAAATGAATTTCACTCCTACTTTGATCTGTTCACTATATAACTGTTGTATGTATCCCGTGGTGGTATGGATTTCTAGCTGATTGGCCACCATCAGCGACTCCCATCTTAAGTCTAATAAACCGATGTCTCTACCTATTGGCCTGGGTGAGTTCTTTGGAATAGGCAAACGCTACGCAACTATCCTCTCAAATTTGGGGCTCTCACGATACAGTGGTTAATGTCTAAGAGTTTTCTATCGTCCTGTGCTGTCGAATTCCTGGTCCTTTGGCTGTAGAGAATAGGCTTTTGTTGGGGTTCTTCTGTCTGTGCCCATTTCTAGGTTGCCAATTTCTACAGCTCCAAGTTTGGGATGTATGAGGCAAAAGCAAACAGACAAACAAACAAACAAAAAAAAAAACGTAGGGGAGCTCACCACTATCTTTTTCCTCAGGTCCCAAGGGGCTCAGTTAGTCTACTGTCTTCTCCCCTCCTATTCCATCTTTCTTAAAGTGGAAGTCACTATAAGCTCTTTTTTAATAGGATGATCAATGAAATCATAACTCGTAAGTTTTAATGATAACAATGCATTCCTTTTTGACTACCTGGAAACCACACAAGAAAGCACTGGCCTATGTTTAGAGTCCATCCCTGAGCCTTGCATATAGAAATTTATTTTTTTCAGTCCCCCATGAGTTCAAGGAGACTGATTTAGGTTAATAATACTCATAAGAAAATGATGTACACAGGCAACCAGTTTACTTCATTCAAAATGATTACAAAATATTATTTCCATAAGGATCAGGTAGTGTTTAGCTGGGCAGTGCATTCATAGTAAGTGGTGCTGAAGTAAAAAATCAGTTAAATAGCTTCTGAAGAGCTTTCTTTTGGTACCACTTTGTTGCATTCTGCTGCTCATTGTGTATACACTTTATGGGGAATAAACGACAGTTCAAAGCAGTATTTGGAGATGTACTTAGCTCAATATTTATCTCTGGAAAATGCAAAGGATCCACTTTAATTCGAACATTTAATGGCACCAAGCTCTTGGAGCCCAGCTTATCTAGCTCTGTAATATTCATACTTGCCAGGAAATTCTGACTAGTCAAATTGAAAAGCCAAGGCATCTACACCCATAGACAATTCCTAGACACTCTTGGTTTCCTCTTTGATTTCTCTTTGCCTTTATCTTTACTTGTGATTAACCTCACTTTTTCTATATACTTATCAATGTCTTTAGGCAAGTTACTATCAGTCCTCATTGTTCTAGGAACCATTTTCTTTTTGGGGTAGTTTCTGGGATCATGGGCCCCCTTGCCTATTGTTGCTCTCTAAGAAGAAACCCTGAAATGCATAAGGTGTCCTTTCTGGGGAGAGTCTGTAGTTTTCTCATCATATCATTATAAGCCACTAGGGTATATTTTTGCTTTGCTTTATTATGTATATATAACCTCCTGTGAACAACCTTAGTTTATTACCTACTGGAGCCTTAATATTGTTCTTACCAATTTTTGTTTTTCCTAATTATAGACATTAAAAATTTGGTCATATTTTTTCTTAATGTTCTTGGCCTTTATTAATTTACCTGTTATCAACCTATCTATTTACGTTATTTTTTACTTTCACGTGAAGTTTCACTATTTGAGGGCAAGGCAGTTTATTGCTTTTTTCCTTTGCTGTTTCTTTTATTCCTCTAGTCCTAAAATGATATCCACAATACAGAAGTATTACACATTTCCAGTTCTCTTTTCTTCTGTTATTCTGTGTCTGATCCTTGCAACTTTAATGCTATGTAGAATTTAGTTTGGAATATGTAATGTAATGTTTCATACTTAGCTAATCATTATATTCTTTTAATAAATAAGGCCTTTAAGGACCTGTCAATACAGAAACAGGCAAATATTGCTATTATTAATGGTCTCTTAAAAGACTTGAATTTGTTGATAATCGGCCAAGGAAAGGGTCATCAAACGCAGATATATACCACCTTCAACAGGAGCCTAGAGGAACTAGAATTGCCATGCAGTTCAGTGTTCATCTTCAGTGTTGGAAACACTAGTACCAGTGGTGCCTGGCCAGCCTGCGATTTAATAACTCTCAAATTGCACCCCATGTTATTTGGAGGCTATATATTTTGTGGTTGTCCTGAAATAGCTTGCAAAGCAGATTCTCTATAATTTATCACTCAAACATGAAGAAAACATCACATCAAAATGTATCTTAAGTATTTTAAATAGACTGCCTACATTCTGTAAGTGCACTACAAATGTTCTGTAACAAATAAACCTTCCCCAGTGATTTAAGAGAGCCTCAGAAGAAGCTATACTAGGTAGATGTAGAGCATCTTTGATTAAAAAAATGAATTGGAACTATTGAGTACTTACTTAGTAAGTAAAAAGTATGGCCATATTGCAAACACCCTTATTGGTTTTAAGTATTATCACAGGAGAAAAGAGATAGTAATTTACTATTAGTATTAGTTAGTGTTATTCAACTAAGTGAGAGTTGATTTTATGAACATCACTAACAAAAATTGCTCTTAATTTTCTACACTATTTTTATCTTTTTATATAGTTTTAGGCCTAACACTATGTTAATAATTGTCCTGTATGTTTAAGCAAAATAAAATACTTGAAAAATAGGAAAGGCATATAAATATATTATCTGATGAGGAAAGTGGTGATTCCAATATTTGTACCTTTTCACAATTTAAGACATCTTTTAAATTGTGTGAAATGTACAATTTATAAAATTTAATATGCATAATGAACCCAGAATAATAATTACTTTTAAAAAACATGTTAGCTTCATGGCCCAGCTAGAGTTTTAGCACCTTAAAAAATAAAAAAATGAAAAAAGCCCACAGACTAAATAACATCTTTTAAAATATAACTTTTATTGATTTAATAGCTAAGAAGAAACCCTGAAACTCTGCACAGGGATAGTTGTTCAAAATAATTACTCAGGTATATAAAATTTTGTAAGTTGATAGAGTAATTATAAAAAGAATAATGCAGTTTTTCTTTAATTCTTATATTTTCTATAGATAAAATGGATATTTATGAAGTAATGCATAGAATCTGCTTCTTTTCCAAATACTTGATTTAAAAAAAAAAAAAAAAAGTAAGTTTAGCATTGTTTATTGTAGGAGAATCTTTTAAAGGCAATTTTACATATATCTGTGAGAATCCTTTCACATTTCTGTCAGCACTTGAATGTCAGCAGCACTGGTTTAGGTCCCTTTGAAAAGGGAGGGTCTGTGAACATAAAAGTACCTTAATAGTTTTGAGCTGGGTTGACAATTTGAGGATGTTTGGAAGATAAGATTCCTTTAAATTTTTGAACATAATACTGTTCATAGGTTCATAGGTTCTCAGGTATTTGTTGAATTTAGTCTAAGACAACTTCCAAATCTGTGTGGATGCTTATAGCATCATATGTTACCTTGATTTATATAGGCTTATTTATAAAGCCCTGTCAGTTTGATAAATAATATGGTATGTGCTTCTTAAAAGTTTCTCCTGGCCCTTTTTTCTTTCTGTTTCTTCTTAGCCTCTAGGATTGTCTTTTTCTGCCAGCCTTTTAAATACAACAGTACTTCAAAAAGTTCATAGAAAAATAGAGTTGAAAGATAATAGGAACCTTTTCATGAATTTTTTGAAGTACACTCATTTTGGTATTTCATAAGATTCTGTCCTAGGGTCTCTCTCTGTGCTACATATTCTAGATTATCTAGGCATCTTTATCCATTCCCATGGTTTTCCCAACTATCTGTCTTCTACTTTAACCTGTATTCTCATCTCTAGACCTGTATGCCCAATTATCCACATAACATCTACTGGCTGTGCCAGGCAGTCCAATGATGTGTTCAGCATTAAGCTTATTATCTCTTTCTCTCCCCATTCCCTATCCCAGAAAAAAAAAAAGCGTATGTATAATTGCATATAACTAAATAACACATACATTTATCTATCGTATATGTGCTTCTCCTTCTGTTTTGGAATGCCTGCTACAAGTAAGCATCAAGCTTGGAACTTGTAATTCATCTTCTGAATGGAGATCCTCAGCTTAGAATGTGCTCTCTATCATATGGTGACCATATAGCTTCTGAATCAAAATTTAAGGTGCATGCTCTTGCAATACAGGAGGTCTTCAAAGAGTTCATGGAAGGATTTGTATTATCTTTTAATTCAGTTTTTCCATGAACTTTTTGAAGTGCCCTCGCATTTGGAGCGTGAACTTGTTTTTGTAATTATACTACATTGCTTTTTCGTGTCACTTTATTTAATTGTCAGTTTTATAGGAGGGAGACACTAAAATAATCACACATATAAAGTTGCAATTATGATAAATACAGTGAGATGTACAGTCTAAGATAGATACATAAATATATTTTTAAAAGGTGATTTGACCTAGTCAGGAAGATCAGACAGTACTTTCCTGGGAAGTGATGATTGAATTGAAATGTGAAGTTTGAGGAATTAACCAAGTGGGATTGGGTTGGGAGGAGAAAAGAAGAGTGTTCAAGTAAGGTGAGGCAGCTTGCACAAAGATCTGGTGGTAGGAGGGTGTGTGCTATGTGTGAACAACTATCCCTGTGCAGAGTAATTTGCCATCTTGTTAGAGACCACCCCGCCATTTCCTTCCACCCTCTCCTTCCTCCCTTTCTTGCATCCTTTTTCTAAAAAAATATTTGAAGCTGAAGTTTACATTAAATAGAGAGTAGTAGAAAGCAAAATGTAACTGCTTTTCAAACTGTATAAATGACAGTGATTTGAATTAGAGGATCTATGGAATTTAAAGAAAAAACATAGCTGGGACATATCTGTAATGCAACACCAAAAAGAAGGTTTTGTGGTCGTGGTGTGTCTACTCTTGTTACATAAACATCATATTAGCATTTATAATAACTGCCCTGCTACATTTTGATAAACCATGGGTTATGAAATCCTAAGTAATAAATTCCAAAATCTTTGCTTAAATTGTAAGTGATTTCTAAGTGCATTTTTTACTTGAAGTTTAGTATTCTATTCAGTCTGTCTTGGTGTGTTTGAGAATTAATTTAGGCTGTGAAAATTCTGTTAGAATGTAAAGTGACTTTTGAACTTAACTGAAGTACTCTCTGGTCTGTGTTATTCTAAACTTGATGACTCTGTTTATTCTTTTGTTCTTGATATGCATATATATTATACTTGAAAAGTAATTCTGAAGCTTTGGTCCTCAAAACATTTCTTCAACTGCTCTTACCCAGTTCTCAAATAGGAAAATTACGTTTCTAAGCTGTAACTGTTTTAGAATCAAGTTGATTTTTTTTTTTTTTTTTTTTTACTGCACACCCTGTATTCTTAGATGGTACTAACCAGGCCTGATCCTGTTTAGCTTCCAAGATTAGACATGTTCAGGATAGTATGGTTGTGAAGTAGATTGATCCTCTTAAAAACTTAGCAATTTACCCATATTTTCCATATGCCTTGGTCCTTTGTTTTTGTTTTTTGTTTTCTTTTGTTTATTTTTGTTTTATATTTTTCGGATTGTGGCCCAAAATTCAGTGTTCGTAACTTCCTTATAGAGTTATTAAAAACTTCGTATCTGTTTTTCTTTGCAGAAAGGGCTATTGCAAGACATGAAGTCCGAGAAATTGAGCAGCGACATACAATGGATGGCCCTCGGCAAGATGCAGCTTTAGATGAGGAGGAGGATATGGTGATCATTTATAACAGAGTTCCCAAAACTGCAAGCACTTCATTTACCAATATCGCCTATGACTTGTGTGCAAAGAATAAATACCATGTTCTTCACATCAATACTACCAAAAATAATCCAGTGATGTCACTGCAGGATCAGGTAATTACCCCTTAGGAAATGCACAAATGTTTTCTGCTACTTCCTCACTCAAATTTTGTATCTCAAGGGGATAAAGTATCTTAAAGGGATATGTGTACTGATTTCAATGAATCATAAACCTCTTCCTCACTCAAATTCTGTATCTCAAGGGGATAAAGTGTTTTAAAGTTATATGTGTACTGAATGAATCATAAACCTCTTAGGGGAAGGGACTAACCAACTTTTGTATAATTTTACATTCTTCACAGTATCTGGCACATTTCCTTGCACATGGTATATATTCAAGTATTTGTGAAATAAATGAATTAATGATAGGTTGGATTTTTGAAGAGAAAATTAATGCTCTTCAGTATAGTATCCTTTTAATAGTATTAAATATTTCAGGCAAGATACCCTGCAATAAAAATTATTATATTGTCTCAACTTAAGGTTAGAGAAATATTTGATGAATACTTGTACTCAGTTTTGTAACTAAGGATCTGGCCACTTAGCTCACTTGGTTAGAGTGTGGTGCTGATAATACCAAGGTCAAGGGTTCAGATTCCCTTACCTGCCAGTTACCAAAAAATAAAAAATTGTGACTGGCCTCTTGGATCTCATCTCATCTTTACTAGTAATTTATATAAATATTAGCTATAAACTCCTAGAGAACAGGGATTGTGGCTTATGTCTTTAACATAAACTTGCCTGTTAAGTTCTCAAGAAATTTAAGATAAACAGACGGATAAGTAATTTTATCAAATAGTTTTAAGAAAGGTGGAGGAAATTATCTTATGAAATCAAGTTTATCATCTCTTTAGCAGTAGTAGCATTCCTGACTACAATTATAAACTTATCTCTATAAATATTGAAAGGGGTGAGAATTTAGCTCCATGAGAAGAGAAGATAATAATCGAAAATATTATTTAGGATCAAATACCATATTGGTGTAGCATTATTAGAAAGGTATTTGTGATAGTCCTATAGTTAGAATGATATTTTTCTGTTTGAAAGCAGCTGAACTTGTTTTATTGTAACAGAATTTATTTTTATCTCACTATTTAGCATAACTATAATTCTTACACTGAAGCAAGAGAATAACATCAATACACAATGTTAGGTTGGCTTTCTTGCTAGAGAGCTATTTGTAAAGGCTAATGGTGTATGGCATATCATCTGCCTGTATAATTCTTGGCTCTCTGCAGGATCCTCAATTACTCTTTTTCATAGAACCAAAAATCTACATCTGTCAGCCAAACCAAATAACTCTTCTGTAAGTGAGAAGAAACATGAACTATTTTTGCTAAGTGGGTCACAAAACTACTCATTATGTAATATTGTATATCTTAAGGGAAAGTATCCTAAATATACTGCTTTAATACAATGTGTTATAGGTTTTAAATCTGTTTGTATTATTGCTTTTCAGAATATACGTTGGTTTAAAAGGAACATTTCTTAATGCTCACATAATAATTTCAGATTTCCTCAGTAGTGTTTTTTAGAAAAATAATGTAAATTTGTTCAATTTTTAGAGTTATTTTGCGTCCAACATTACAAAGTTTTATGGCAGCTACAAGATGTCTGACAATGACATCAACTATTTTTTCATGAAATATAAATCTGCAGAAACTCCCCACATATGACATTTATAGGCATCGTGTAGTAGTACATTTTCCCTGTTGCATTTGGATGAGATAAAACTTCTGTTTTTCTTTCAATAGCTTGTTAGTTATATATAGAGGAGGGCGGGATATAGCAGGAGAGAAGCATAATGCTATCTAAAAAGCAATTGGATTATATAATGAGCAACACTTAAAATATGTTTGTGTGGGGGAGAGTAGAGGAATAGTCTTAATTCATTAGCTGACATACTCCATAATGTTGGCTGGTAGTTCAAAACTTGGTCTTAATTAGGAGTGGCTTATATAACAAATGTCTTCTACTATATCTGTAATTTACTTGTCCCTTACTCTATATAGAAGCAGTTCTTCAAATAAGTCATATTTTCTGCTTCCTTTTCTTTTGCACAACATGCATTTTTAATTCACTTTCAATCTAGTAAGCATCATCTAAATGTAAACTTTTAAAATTGTAATATATTTCTTAAAAAAAGTTTTTAAATATTCCTTAAATCCCATCTTGTATAACAAATTATTTTAATGCCATATTTTTGCTGTCCTTGTGTACTGTTTCATCTGCTTAAATAGGAATTAAATGACCTATTTTACTCTTCTTTCTTCTCTAAGAAATAGTTTCTAATCAGTATCTGACTCAAGTGAGACTTAAAAGACGAGATTTTTATTAAATTTGTTTTTGTTCCAAGCTTGCATTTAAAGACCCGTTTATTCATAAAAATTTTTTGGGAGGTGATCATACTCTGTTCCCTCACCTTCCAACCTCAGCAGTTCATTCTGCTTGATATCTGCCTTTAGAGCGCAGCTCTTTCCTAGACATATTTTGAACATGATGTACTAGGCACTGTGCTAAACTGTTTACATGCTTAATTATTTCTCTGAAAAACTTTAGAGGCAAAGCTCAAATGTTTTTAGTCTGGTATAAAACTATTTAATGTATAATGGTTATGCATATTCTGCTATCCTTAGAAATAGTTGTCAACTCCGCTTTCAAGTTTTCCATTTACTTATTGAGTATATAACTACATTCTTTGGAGAAATACTGAAGAGATAAAAAGCAAGGCCACATATTTCAAGGAGCTTATTTATAATTTACTTGGGAGTGTAAAACATAGACATAGAGACTATGAAGAAAGTTAAAAGAAAACATCAATTTACGATAATCTCACCAACATGTTTCACCAAAAATGTTTCTTACCAAAATGTTTAATCTGAACTTAATCCTGAGGGAACAGACAAGTTCATTATGTAGAATATTCTATAGAACAACTATCCTAGGGTCTTCTAAAGTGTCAGGATCATGACAGCCAAAAAAGGCAGGGGGAGGCACCACGCTTCTCTAGACTAGAGGAGACTGAAGAGACATCGAAATTAAATGTAAATGTATGACCTGTGATTGGATCCTTGATCAAAAGTGATAATGTCCTTGTTCACAGGCAATATTTGATGAAGTATTTAAGCGTGAAGTCTGAATGTCTGCTACTTGCTTTCAAATGGTTTAGAATTGAGTATGTATGTGCACATATAGAGAGAGGGAGAAAAAGATAAATAAAAGTGGCAAAATGTTAACAATTAATGAATCTAGGTGAAGAATATACAGATGTTGACTGTACTATTCTTTCAACTTTTGTGTAGTTTAGAATTTTTTTTAAATTAAAGAGTTGAGATAAAAGAAGAGGAAAAGTTAAAATAGTAACATTAAAAGATAAACACTGGAGAATATAAAGCATGACACACTAAGTAATTAGAATGAGGTGGACTTTGTCATGAGAGTTATGTTCTTAAGATGGGCTTTACTCAGTTAATAGACAGGAATTAGCAAGGGACAGGTAATCAATCAACTCTTCTAGTTGGAAAATGGAATTTGCCCTGCTATCATGAAAATATCTTTACATTAGAGAACATCTTGTCTTTAAGATAATTATTCCAAATAGGCATGACTGGCAGCATCTTTCATGCTCTTTCTTAATTCTTTTTTGCTCTCATGTGCTTAAGTCTGTGATCATGTTTAATCCCTTTCTGTTAAGACATCGGAAATATCTAGAATTTGTATTCCTTGTAGGACAGCATTTGTAACACAGTTTTTTTCTTTTAATTCACTCTTAAGCCAACTACTGATCATTTGCATTAGAGCCCACAGTTTGCTGTAAGTTACATCTACTTCTCAAAACAACACTTTAGATGAGTGCTCTCAATGTATAATGTACATGCTAATCACTGGTTAAAATGCAGATTCTGATTCCGAAAGGCACAAGGAGCCTGGTATTCTGAATTTCTGAAAAGCTTACACTTGATACTAAAACTGATGCTGCTGGTCCTTCTCCTATGTCTCCTACAAAATCCAAATTTTTACCTAGGCCAACAGGTCCTTTTTAATCTAGCTCTTGTTCATTACTCCAAACTCTTCTCCACTAGCCACATTGGGCTTTTGGTTCATTGAACACACCGTGCCTTTCTAACTTCAAGGCGTCTGTACTTATCATTTCCTCTTAGAATGCACTTTTCCTAGCTTCTCCCACAGTTGGCCTCTTGTTATCCATTTAAGGTTTCAGCTTAAATGACATCCTCTTAGAAAAACCTTACCTGGCTTTCCTATATATTAAATACCTCTTCCATGTTACTGTGTATTATCACTCTCTCTGTATCTTTTCTAGTACTAATCAGTTTATGAATTATCTTATATGTTGGTTTATTTACTGTCTCTTTTTCTCTATTGTAAATTACTTAAGGGTAGGAAGCTTGTCTGTCTTGTTAACCACTGTATTATCCCTTGTGCTTAGAACAGTGTCTGAGACATAGTAGATACGCCAGAATTTTTTGTTAAATGAATGTGAATGAGTAAACAAATGAACCAACTTAGATTCTGATAGTAGTTCCTAGCTGAGCATGACACCATGATGATAATTCCTGGCAGAGTGGGCCCCTCTGATTGATGGGTGTATGATCTATTCTTACCTCTCAGATGACTTGGGAACCCCCTGTCCACTCACCCCCACAAGAAGTTGAACAACACAGCTCTAAACATTAGTAAAGATATGTTCTGTTGCTGTTCAACTTTTCTTATACTTTTATCCAAACACTACTCAGTTTTCCTCTTAATTTAGAAAACTTCCTCTCTGGTTTAGTCTCCAAAAGTACACAGGGCTGTACAAGAAATGTTTATTTTAAGTAAATGCATGAGTAGGAGTTGGTATATAGTAATTACTCAAGTTAATAGTAGTATTCATTTAATAGATAGCAATTACGAAGTTGGAATTTGGCCAAGATGCTCAGGATGACATTCTTACTCTTTTAGATAGTGAAAACAAGTTCTTTGTGATCACAGATAATTATAACGTTGAGGTTACTCTATTAAGAATGTAGGTCTAGATACTGCTGTTAAGGAGATAGTGCTTTTTTAGCTTTCCCCTGTAGCACTGGTACAGTTCTGATTCAACTAACAAATAAATCACACCACCACTACCTACATTGCGTTTGTTTTCCCTAAAGGTCTCTTCTGATTACTTGCTAGTCTGACTCTGCTTGAGTTATAAAATCTGACAAAAATCACAGTTTAGGATCTGCTTCAGGCTAGCCATAAAAACATTTTTTCTTGTACTATATCATTACCACTCCTGAAACATTCTTCTTTTTTTTTTTTTTTTTTTTTTTTTTTTTTTTTTTTTTTTTTTTTT
>NW_007730665.1:54551-80563 GCF_000696425.1 Galeopterus variegatus
CATAAAACCATTTTTTTTTTTCCTATATCATTCCCCCCCCTGAACCTTTTTTTTTTTTTTTTTTTTTTTTTTCTTTTTTCCTTTTTTTTTTTTTTTTTTTGTCCAGCAATGGATCGCAACCCTCAGTGTCACGCCCGTACCGGACCGGACCGGCAACGGGATCGCAACCCTCGGTGTTGCACCCACACCTCGCTCAGCCAGTGAGCGAGAACCAGTCTGTATGTGGGATCTGAACCCTCGTCGGGAGCGCCGCCACGCTCCCAAGTGGCGCACTGTAGCAGTGCGCCACCGGGCCGGCCCAGAAACATTCTTCTTGATAGCATATTTCAATCATTGTATGAAAAATTTTTTCTAATAAACTCACCATCGTGGCTTTATTTCTTCTCCCCAAAACAGTTTTCAGTCTTCAGTCTCCTTAACGTCATTTGATACTATATTAAGTTTTGCTTTTATTTATTTATTTAGCCTATCACTTTACTTTTCCTTAGTGCCAAGTGTAGTCAGTAAGAATCTTTAAAATGAACTGAGTAGAAGCTTACTCACCTAATCTCCATTTCTTCTTCATATTCCTCTGTATTCCATAGCCTTGGGCATGGAATTAGCCTTCCATATTCAAGGTCTTGGGCATAATGCCTCAGTTTGGAGGAACAACAGTAGAAAACAAACTGAAAGACAAAGTAAGTGGTGCAAGGGAGGTGAGAGGGCAAAGAATGATAGAGTGGGAACTGGAAACTGACTGATGAAAGGGAAAAAATGGAGGTGAAAGAGTAGAAACGGAAAATTTTGGAGAACTAAGCGGATAAATATTAAACATGGCTAAAAGCAGAAGTGGGTAAATTAATTCCTTAAAAAGAAAATTTTAAGAATACTGTTTTTCAAAGGAGGTTACTTATACTATTTCCTTAGAGAACAGCTTTGAAGAAGAGAGAAAAATGATATGGAATTTCAGTAGTATGTAAATGACACTTCTAAATGCTCAGACTAGTTCCCAGATTAGTGTAAACCACCACTTTAACCATAGCACTTTTTTTCTCCATAAAGGGAAGGTAAACTTCAGTTCAACAAATTGTAAATCAGCCACAGATTTATTAATGAGACTTTAATATATTGCCTTAGTTAAATGCTGAGATGAAAGAAGGGGTACATATACATATATATTAAGTATGTAGGCTCTGGTATTCTTTTAGTTGGAGATTAGAGAGAGATTTTATGAGTTTTGGCTACTTTAGCAGTAAGAGTCTAGAGGATTTAAAAGCAACAATAATCCGCCTGACTTTATCTCCAATAGCATGAATTTAGGAAATAAACTTCCAAGTCCTACATAAATATTTAGACTGAGTCTCTTGGTTTTCACAGGCAGTGCTAAGAAACCCCAGGAATCACCAAGGCAGTAGAAAGACAAAGGAATAAGTCAAGAGTCATTGTTGAAAGGTTGTCCAGTAAGAGACTAATGATCAGGGTGGATTGGAAGTTTGAGATTATGATGAAGGTAATGAGTAAATTTATGAGGAAATAAACAATTGACATAGGAGTTATATCAACAGAGCTTTGCGATCTTAGAGGTGGAGGAGTTTTGATGACTGGATCTGAGGGATTACCTTAGTAGTGGACAAAACCTGAAATTTGCAATGTCCAAATTTGTTGATTTACAGAATTATGGTGTGAATGATACCTATTCTCATTTCCTTTCAAATCCTTCTGGGTTTTTCTTCCCTTGTTTAAGTTGGACAATAATATTTTAATGAATTATAAATTAAGGAAGTTAACTACTGACTTAGAAGGGATGATCGAACCAAAATCTAAGGTATGTGGCTCTTGGACTTCAGTTTATCTATAAAATAAAGAGTACAGGATATCCTAGGTCACTTCCACCTCTAAAATTCTGATTCTGTAAACTAAAGAGTTTGAGATTGGGGTCAGCAGTGGAAGATTCATGCCTTGTTCTGTTCTCTGCCTTCACCCAAATCTTCCCTGAGTCCAACTGGAAGCACATACCTTTTTCTTACTGTATTAGTTTTTAAAATATGTTTCTTGTAATGCTTGGTTCCAGTGTACTTCAGGCATCATGGGGGGTTGGGTACAGGGTTAGGAACAGGAGACTGAGTTGTCAGGGTTCACCCTGCACCTGTTCCCCTTTCTGTTTTATTTGTTGTGGTAACTTAGAAGATTATAAAAAAAATCTGCTTTATTTCAGTATACTTCTACTGAAACAGTGAGTACGAGAGTATCCTTGCTAGAGAGCTCCTGTAGACCTCAGGCCTCCTTTGCAAGCACTATAAAAACAAGCCTCACGTTAATAAAATCAAGAAGTAGCTCTCGGGCCCACACATGCTGAAGCCTTGCTCCTCAGTGTGGCCCATGGACCAGCAGCATGGCCATCACCTGGGGACTTGTTAGAAGTGCAGAATCTCGGTCCCTACTCCAGACCCACTGATTCAGAATCTGCGTTTTGACAAGAGTCCCAGGTTATTCAATTGCACATTAAAATTTGAGAAGCTTTGCAGTAGTCCAGGTATCATCCATATTCCTGGGCTCCTCATCTCACATTGAAGGACACACATGGGATGAAGTGTCATTCATCCTCAGGAGGAGTTAGTTGAATATCGACCACCCTCAGGAAGGCTGGAGGAAAAAGAATACTTGAAGTTTGTACCTGACTCATTTCCACCAGAGTATTTCACCACAGTATACTCCAAAGTTTGTACTATGATCCTCCCTAACATTTGGCTTATATGAGGGTCCTTCAAAAAGTTCATGGAAGGATTCACATTATCTTTTAATTCTATCTTTCCATGAACTTTTTGAAGTACCCTTGTATAACACCATTTTCTCAGACTTCATTTAGCATTTCCTTTCATTTCCATCCTATACACCACTATGTTCATATTAAATCTCAGCTTCTGGAAAATAGAGCTGAGTTGCTAAATATGTCTTAAGCTCCCTTCAACCACCACCTGCAATTCCTTATTCTCCTTGTCTTCTATTTACCTCTCATTTTTTGCTGAAATACTGGAATAGATTTTCACAGAACCAAAGGTTTATATGAAATAATTTACCACTTACTGGCAGTTGTAAGGACTTTCATATTCAATATGTAAAGTTTTTTTAAGGATTCAGGTTTTAGATTATCTTATATTTTCTGTATCTTTTTAATTTGCCATTTATTATTTACTTCTATTTCCTGCCTTAGTTGAAGAACAAAAAGGAAAAAATATGAGAACATCAAATCACATTTATTTGGCTCTTGGTTTGGTGGTGGAAAAATTGAAAATATCTGCTAAAATGAAATTGTATATTTTCTAACGCAACCTAATTTTATCTGCATTCAATTTCCAGATTTTATTTTAAGGGTATGTATGCTTATGGAGAGGGTATTAAGTAAGGCTTATTTCATTTCCGTACAAAAAGCTCCATTATTTCTCTTAGTATATGAGTTATTAATGCTTCCCTTAAAAAATTTCTCCGAGAACATTTCATTTTTACCTATTCCCATTCTCTGACATATGGCTGCATCTGCACTGTTTCCCATCCCAACCCTACCAATAGGCCTTATTTAGAAGGAAGCCATCAGCATTTATTGTTGTTAAACTTATTTACTCTAATCCAGTGTGATGTACTCCAGAATATCTCCATGTGACTGATTCTATTTTAAAATGTGAATGAAAGATTGTTAAACTATCAGAATTATGCAATTGACAGTCTTGTGCTTTAGAGGCTGAGGTCACAGTTTACAGATGCTTTCAGTGCGGTTTAGAGTGGTGGGCCTTACCGCCCCCACTCCCACTCCCTGCACTGTATATCTAGTCTCCAGAAGAGATTCTTAACCACTTTTATTTATCATACCAAGATTTGCTTATCAAAAATCTATTCCATTTTCCTTTGAGAAAATGTGCATCACTGCTTTGCAGCTGGTGATACGTAAGTTTATCAAGTTCTGTATTAACCAGTTCTTTAAAAAAATTTAATATGTTTATACTTACAGGATTTTTCATATTAACTAACTTTTTGTATACTTTTAATTCCAATAAACTAAATGACATTTAGATATTAATTTTTTATTTGACCTATATCATGTCTCTAATTTTATCAACAAGCTTATGATATCTGCTTATGATATCCCTTAAAATATTCTGATAATAGTCATCTTTTCTTTAGTCATTTTGGTTTAAGGATTAGTTTTAATTTTATTTGTTGAGTCATTAATAAAAATTAATTTTTATAAATAACAAACCTTTGAGAAGAAAACATTTAACATGCATAGAATGTCCCTGTACTACACTATTCCTGCTTTAGCATGTGTGATGGTAGGATGTGGTTACACACTCCCACACACACTCTCCTACCCCGTGTAAATGTATTCACCGTACAGCATTGTTATTATTGCATTGTGTGATTTTATTTTCACAATCATCTTTCGCTCTTTTCTGAGTGCAGTTGAATTAGTAGTTACAGATTACACTCAACACTTTCCTTAGTCCAAATCTGTGTTTCAGGCTCTGTGATAGTCAAAATGGCATGATTGGTTTTAAATTCCTGAATGGAAAGTATTTTGCTATCATCCAATTTAATTTTCTTTAAATTGTACTTTAGTAATGAATGTGTTCTCCCTTTTTAGGTACGCTTTGTAAAGAATATAACTTCCTGGAAAGAGATGAAACCAGGGTTTTATCATGGACACATTTCTTATTTGGATTTTACAAAGTAAGTTACACCTAAAATGACTTATAAAGAGTGCTTTGCACTTTAGCAACCTAAAGAGGAATAAATTCATTAAATTGTTATGATTTTGATTTTCCAAAAAAGAATATACTGACTTGCCTTTGCTACTTTTAGATCTGTAATTTAAATATACCATCTAGTGTTTTACTGCCCTCTAGTGTTCATAAATTGGCAGTTCTCATATTAATTATGAGAATTAAGGGCAAAGTTAAATTTAGTTAATACTCTTTATTTATCTAAAGTTATTTATCATTATTATGTATATGTTTCTTGTACAACCAGAATGAAACTATTTCAGGAGAGCTCAATTTTTAACCTACAGGCTAATCAGATTATGACTCACCACATCAAGTGAGAACTGAGAAAGCAAAGAAGCCCTCACTCAGTTATTGATACCTTAATGTATCTGCTTCTCAGCCAAGACACAGTAAAGCATACACTTTCCCTTGTGCTACCTGTTTTAGCTTTAAAATTATGATGTATTAAGAAGAGACTTCTAAACTAATTAGTAATTTTCTTTTATGTTTGAATTTGCCTGTAATTGGAGATAAATAAGTCTCATATCCCGTATTTTTGGAAAAGAGTGGGATCAGGGTATTTCTGTCATAATTTTCAAGAAAAGTTCAGAAAACTACGGGCCTATTTACAGTATTCAATCACTATGTGGCTCCAGAGTCTGTGCTACATTAAGTATTGATCAGAAAATTGAGCAAAAGGAATATTCTAAATATATATCTTGAGTTCCATTTGAACATTTTTTTGTAGTACACATAGTACCATTACAGTAACACCTCAAATCTAAATGTTTTCCCTAATGAGGGCTGTCCTAATGAGCTCAGTTTATTAGAACATGGTGCTGATAACACCAAAGTGCAGGGTTTGATCCCTGTACTGACCAGCCGCCAAAAAATAAATGTTTTCCTTAATGAGACTCTACATTGACTTAAAAAACACTAAAAATATATATATTTCTATTATTTAAGCTTAGACATGGTCACTCAGTTTTGAATTAGTAGTCATGCCTTAAGAGTGTAATACATCTTCATGTATTTGTCAACTTTAAAAGGTATCTAATGTAAAATTTAAAATGAAAATGATATTCCACTCTCAATTTAACTTATAAAATTTGTAAAGAAAAAGAGTAGAATGAAATATTACTGATTCAGATTGATAATAAATCTTAACTTTTTTAGAAATCCATGTAATTAAAAAGGAATCACTGAAATATTACACATATAAAATGATATATTCCCATTTCTGGTTTCTCCCGTAGTACTCAGTATCTTTCAATAAAATGGTAGCTTTAAAGTTAGATGTACATTTTTCTATAAATAATTCATATTGCAATATTGAAATCACTTTAAAGGCAGCTTTAAAAAAACTAATTATTTTTTCTTTGCAGAGGCATTGAACCAATTTCATAAACTTCATTCATATGCATATTTTCCCTCAGGGCTGCATTTTCCTTGAATTGAATGTTTGTTACCTTTTCACCTAAATGACTTATTTTTTTCCACATACAACTTGGTTTCTAATACTTTAAGTTTTCATTACTAAAATTATATATTGAGTGCTTTTACTTTTGGCAAAGGCTTGTACTTAGAACAAAGCTCTGGTGTATGCTGGAGTTTTTGCAGTTGAAAAGTATAAAGCTTTTTGAAAATATTAATCTTATTAAATACTGGCATAAACATTTAAGGGTTTGAATATTTTCATAGTGGGTCTCATGTTATTGAAAGTGAAAGGTATTGTGAAAATTTTTAATAGACTTTTACAAGATTTTAAACAAATACCTAAACAAAATCAACTAGCAGAAATATATTTTGATGTATGTACTAGGATCTTTTAAAATATCTTTTAGCTTGATAGCCATATACTCCATGAATGAGTAAGGAAGAGGAAAGAAACGTCACCTTACCAATTTTTAAAATACTTTATTCTTCAAAACATATTCTTGACTGGCATAGTACTTTGTGGAGTCCATTAAATAACTTGCCCTCAGGAGAAGTAATTTAATGGTGAATTTGGTGAAAGAAATACTTAATCACATAATTTTTCATTTGCCTTAGCAGAGACATTAAAAAGAGTGTGAGCCCTAGGAAACTCAGGAAATAAGATAGGGAAATAAAAAAATGTAAAGTTTTTTCTAGTTTAGACTGATTACTAAGCAGCACATATTACAAGGATATTTCAAAAAGTTCATGGAAAGATTTGCATTATCTTTTTTGGGCGGGATTGGTGGGGGGTGGCTGGCCTATATGGGGAGCGTTATCTTTTAATTCTGTTTTTACATGAACTTTTTATAGTACCCTCATATTTGCAAGCCTGTATGTGATTAAGTCGTATTTTGGTTGTGTTTATTTGTTTTTTGAGAACTTTAGAATAACAAAAATAATTCCTTTTTACATTTTTGCATTCCTATTCTATCTTGCTACTTTGTGTTATAATCCTATTCTTTGATGTTTTAGCATATTTTCTAGTTCTTGTTCCTTTCCATTTTTCCTGTTAATGTTCTTTTACTGATTTGTTTTCTTTTTAACTGGTGGACCACACAATTTTAGAAAAATGTAGATATGATAAATTAGTGTCATAAATTTATAAATTTTCCAGTTTAATTGTATAGGTTGGACATTTTCTTTTTTTTTTTTTTTCCTTTTTGTCTTTTTTACTGACCGGTAATGGGATCACAACCCTCGGTGTCGCGCCCGTACCGGGGACCGGCAACGGGATCCCAACCCTCAGTGTTGCGCCCGCACCACGCTCAGCCAGTGAGTGGGAACCGGTCTCCACATGGGATCTGAACCCTCGGCAGGAGCGCCGCTGCGCTCCCAAGCGGCGCACTCTCCAGTGCGCCAACAGGCCGGCCCAGGTTGGACATTTTCAAAATGATCTGTTGTGCAGGAAATACAAAGTTGAGTAAGTTGCAGTTCTTGACTTTAATGAATTCACTAAAACCCCATTTTTCCTATAATTATTAGTTCATTATGTTTTGTTATGAACAGTGAAAATATTACAGATTACCCTCCCTTTTAAATTCATACTATTCATTTGTCAGTAGCATCTATTACCCCACTTTGATTTTCTTCAAACTTTAGAAAAGAAAAACAGTAGAACATCTCTTTCAAAAATGCTTTTTCAGGAATAAACATTTCGCTTCATAATGAATAATGATCAGCTAAAAGAAAACTGTTTTAGGGGTTGGCTCAGTTGGTTAGAGTGTGGTGCTGATAACACCAGAGTCCAGGGTTTGATCCATGTACCGGCCAGCAGGCAAAAAATTTTTTAAAAAGCAAAACATAAAAGAAAACTGTTTTAATGTTGTACTTTTGATCAAATCTGCTGATTTTTTTTATGATGTAGGTACGTCAAGGTCACATGTCAGCATCCCTCTTAGAAAGATATTTGAAAGTTAATTTTGATACAACAGACAGTTTTATTCAGGCATACATCAGGTATGTACCTTTGTGGTTGTCCCTAGAAATGAAGAATAAGTTTTAAGTGCTGTCATTTTAGTTTCTTCATATTATCTCTGTTGTCATTTTCAGAATAAATAAGGTGAATAAGTAAAGAAGCAGTAATGTTAGGACAAGAAACAAATAACTTAATCCTTCACCAGGTCTGAAATATCTCAGAGGGCAATAATGTGACAATATTTTACATCTAAATAGTTTGTTAGTATATAGATTGATGTGAGATTGTCTTTTTTACCTTGTACTTCTTTGCTGAACCAACTGAAGTTTGCACCATTTTTTAAAACTTTGAACAAGTATATAACAACACTGTAGAAATTTTTTAAAATTATTTTAATCATTACAGACAATATGTGGGAGTTGCCTTTTCATTGACCTTGTACTCCCAGCTCTTTCTATCGCACTGATTCTGTAGACTGTTAAGGAGCAGTCTGTGGAGTCCGACAGTGTGTGAAGTCAGATCAGCAGTTACATCCATCTCTGCTCATTACCAGCTCTCCTATCTCAGCCACATTACTTCAGGTCTTTGAGCTTCAGTTTCCCCATTTGTCAAATGAGGATAACTAAAGTTACTATCTCATGAGGTGTTTGTGAGGATTACATATGATAATGTATATCAAGTTCTGTTATAATTCTTTTAAAATCCTGTCTTCTTTGAATTCCCATGTTGTCTAGCTGATTTTTTCTTCTTCTCCCTTTCTGAATCTCTGCTGGTCCACCTCTCAAGATCAGGTGAGATTGGGCCCATTCGGGGTGGCCACAGAAACTCTGCTGGTCCTTCTTATTTCCAGTTGTTAATTAGACATTGCACAAGACTCATCTTTGTCTTCATTATTCCCTGCTAGAAAGTTTGCCCATTTTTATCTGTCATGACACCCAAGCAAGAAACTTTATAGTCATCTTGGACAACTGTTTTCTTCACCACCTATATTTTATTGGTCACCAGGTCTTTCGACTCTATCTTCTTTCACTCAATGTAATGCTTTTGACATCCTATATCAAGAGTTCGTTCCTTCCTGAGTAGTATTCCATTGTATAGATGTAACACAATTTCTGTCTACTCACCATTTTCTGCATATTTAGGTTTTTTCCAGCTTTTGATGACTATGAATAAAGCTGCCAAAATATTTGCTTACAGGTTTTTTGTGGTCATATGTCTTAATTTCTCTTAGGTTAAAATCTAGAAGTGGGATTACTGGGTTTTGTGGTAACTGTGAAGAAGTTGCCAAACTGTTTTCCCAAACAGTTGTATCATTTGGCAATCTCACCAACAGTGTTTAACAGTTCCAGTTGCTGTGCATCCTCACCAGCATTTGGAATTGTTAGATTCCCCCCCCACACACACACACACTTTTTAAAATTTGAACAATTCTAATAAATATATAGTAGACAAAAGCTCTTTTTAAGAAATAAATTACTTTAAAAATCATTTATTCACGTTATCATCAGTAGGACCAACAAATACTAATAGATCATTTACTTTTTTTGAAACAAGACAATTGGAACTTGCTACTAGGATTTGAAACATTTGATGAACCTTTAGTGCTAAAAGACTCCAGAATAAATATGTACAAGGCACAAATGTCCCCAGCGAGACTGATGCTTAAGTAGAGATGTTAAATCTAGTCTAAACTAGAAATTTCAAAGCATAATGCTTCCCAAAGGCTATTCAGCCCTCTTTCAACTTCATCATCTCCCTTTTAGAGGTTCCTTACAACTGTTCTGAGTATGAACTAGTTCTTTTAACCATTCTCATTGTTCACTTTTCTATCTAAGGTGTCTATAGAGTGTAGTTGTAAAGAAATGAGCCTAGATAAAGCCTAGAAATGAGGCTAGATAAAGCCTTGCTTTATCATACCACATATGCTGATATAGCAAGAATGAGGTTCCTAAAACATCTTCTTACTGATCTGATCTGCTGCTCAGATTATATTTTTTCCTTCTTTATCCTCATCTACAGATTCCTAGCAAATATGCCGTTCTTTTTCCAGGAAGATCATGTTCTAACAAGTCAATGTAGTATAGTTTATTTTCCTTGAGTAGAGCTGGGTTTTCTGCTTTTCTACCTGAGCCCTCCTGAGGAACAGCTCAAATGACTGGCCAGGTTAAAGGTGAAGTCTGTGACCACAGAGCTTATTTTTTCCCCTATACAAATGACCTGGTTGACAAAAGAGTTAAACCAACAAACTTTATTTTTTCTTATTTCCTAACCAGCTGAGCTGAGTGGCCCAGGTGCTATTTTTATCATGCCTATTTTCTTTTACAGTCCCCTTGCCTTCAGTCCTTCATATCTATATAACCAATCCCTAACTTACAAGTAATAGTTCTTATCCATTTTCAGAATGAGTTCACAGATTATCTCACTAAAATCATACTTCATATATAAAAATGCCACCCAAGGCCAACCCACAGACAACCATTTCCTGAACAATAAGAAGAGTTTTGTAACATGTTATATCCCCTTTTCACTGCTGCTTGGTAAGAATTGCTCTCTGCTCCACATGTCAGAGACAAGGGGAAAAGAGGAAGCATTGGAGGCAAATGTTCTTCTGGGATGAGGTAATTCCCAAGAGAATGGCTCAGGGTAGGGCAGTGACTAATAATACAATAGAGGGGATTCCCAGGGAATCCCACAGCCTTAAGAATGGAGTCATTATCCCGTTGTCCTGCAATCTCCCCTTCTTGTAGCTTCCTGTTACAAGACACTCAACTCTGTCACCTAAGGTAAGAACTATGCATTACTGATGCCTTGCTCCTCTCTTCTCACTACTGAGTGCACTCTCCCATAGACAGGCTTTTGTAAGTGGCTGATTCACAAAAGTTTGTTCAACCTAGTTCTGTTCATATTCAACACTTGTGTGTTTGGCACAGTGTTGAACATTAGAGATAAAGCCATAAACAAGAGAGAAACAGTCCCTGCCATTATGGAGCTTCTACTCTAATACCTAATGTGACAGTGCCGTATATTTGCAGTAATACTGTTTTCCTCTTAGAAAATTGTGAAAGAAATTTTTACTGCATTATTGGTACTATGCTTCAAGTGACTTACAACACTGTTGGGGAGAAAAGACTTACAAAAGAAACACTAGTAGAACAAGCTAAGAGTTAAATTGCCTGATAGCGATAGCTTCTGGGTGCAAGAGCTATCAAATGAGAGCAGATGGCACTGTATGCTGGAGTCCTCAGGAAGAGAGGTTACAAGATTCGTTATTGCTCCTCTGTTTATTCCAAAATAGCAGCCAATGGCCTTTTAAAATAAATCATATCCTGATACTTTTCTGCTTAAACCCTCCACTAGCCTCCCTTCTGACTCTCCATAAAAATTAATGCTTATAATGGTATACAAGGCCCTTAACGATCTACACTTACTCCCCCCCATCACCTCTCTACTCTCATCCTCTATTACTATCCCCTCTCTGATTCTGCAGCTACATTGATCTCCTTGCTGTTCCTCAAAACACTTGGCACTTAGTTGCTTCAGGGCTTCGTGCTTCCAAGACACTTTCCAAGACGCTTCCAAGACATTCAGATACCTAAATGGCTTGCCTCCTTGTTGCATAACACCAGTGATGCCCTCCTGAGAAATACTACAGTCATGTGTCACTTAATGATGGAGATACATTCTGAGAAATGCACCATTAGGCAAACATCAGAGAGTGTAATTACACAAATGTAGATGGTATAGCCTACTACACACCTAGGCTGTGTGGTATAACCTATGGCTCCTACGCTACAAACCTGTACAGCATATTACTGTACTGAATACTGTAGTTAATTGTAACAAAATGGTAAATGTTTGTGTATCTAAACATAGAAAAGGTATAATCAAAATACAATATAAAAGTTATAAAATGGTTCACTTGTATTGGGCACTTACCTTGTATTGGGCACTTACCATGGATGGAGCTTGCAGGACTGGGAATTGTTCTGGATGAGTCAGTGAGTTGTGAGTGCATGTGAAGGCTTAGGACATTACACTACTGTAGAGCTTGTAAACACTACACACTTAGGGTACACTAAATTAATAAAAAATTAAGTGTGCTATGATGTTACAATGGCTATGACATTGCTAGGAGATAGGAATTTCTCAGCTCTGTTATAATCTTATGGGATCACTGTCACGTATGTGGTCCATTGTTGACTGAAACTTTGTTGTGTAGCATGACTGTGTTATGACTTGTACTGTCTCCCACTTCCCCTGGCACTCCCTATTCCCTTGCACTGCATTTTTCTCCTTAGTACTTCTTACCATCTGACATATTTGCTTAATGTTAGCTCCAGAAGGACAAGGAGTTTTGTCTTTTTTTTTTTTCACTGCTATATGCCTTGTATTTACAATAGTGTCTGACATATTGAAAACACAAAAAGTATTTTTTGAATGAATTAATATGGAGAAAGAAAGAATAGAGAAATGAGAGTGGCATTCTAGTTAAGGAAAACAGAATGAGCAAAGTCATCTAAGGAGAAAAAGGAATAAGTATGATACATGGGAGGAGGTAGAAGTGGACCTAGTATAACAGATAGATGGTTTCTTATTTGAGAAGAGTTGAAGAAAGTTAGCTCAATAAGGTGGTACCTAAGACATAAGGCAAACAAACATAAGACAACCAGGCAAAGGGGTCAACTAATCAGTAGAGTTCTTTCAGATTCCTAAGAAGAGTGATGTGAGAAATGGTGTTTTAGGAACATTAGTTGAGAATTGGCATGGAAAGCAGATTTAAAGGGAGAGAAACTGGATGTAAGAAAACCAACTAGGTTATGGCAATGGTGAAGAAAAGACAAGGACAAAGGCAGGATAAATCTGTGAGAAAGCTTACAAAAGGGACTTGGTAACTTTTAAGAATAAAGGAAAGGGAAGAGTCAAGATAATGGTAACACTTCAAGACTGAGACTGGAGAGGATATTAGAACAGGGAGCCAGTTAGACAATTTTAGGGTTTGCAAGGGTTGCTGAAGTAAAAGTCTGCTGTGTTCCTCAACTCCTTATCATTCCCTAAGGAAATAATCCTGAAAACTTAATGTCTTTAACTTCTGTCTTGTCTTTAAAATCAGCAACAGTAGACGGTAGTTTCAAATGGTGACACTTCTGATGACTAATGTTGTGTCCATTGATAATGGTGAGCCAGAAATGAGCAATTATTGCTATATATTTAATGCAGATTTGAAACTTTTTGTAGCACCAGATGATTGATTATAGAATATAATAAAGCACTTTTTTATAAGTTCATTTAAAAATTATAAATGCTAAATTCTTTCTTAGTCATTTTTAAATAATATGTATGTATTTGAGAAAGAATTGTCTACTTGGACTTATGAAGGCATAGAATTAAAATGTTTTATATAATTCTTGGCAGTAAAGTTTAAAATTATTTTTCACTCATTTTCTCCTTTTTTCCTTTATCTTTAGCCACAATTTTAAAATTCTTATTTCTTAGTTATGACATGAATAATCAAAATATTTCCCAATCTCCACATGTTTTATTTTATTTAAATTAATTCATGTTCTTTTTTCATAAGGGATCAATACTCAGACTTCTACATATAAATGCAGGACACCCCCTAAACAGAATGAAAATGTTGTTTCACCTTTTTAATTTTGTTCTGTTTCAGATTTGGTGTGAAGAAGAAGCCAATTTACATTAATGTCATAAGGGATCCTATTGAGAGGCTAGTTTCTTACTATTACTTTCTGAGATTTGGAGATGATTATCGACCAGGGTTAAGGAGACGAAAACAAGGAGACAAAAAGGTAATATTTGGTTTTAAGATTATTAAACTAAATATTAAAACGGTAATATTTAGTTTTACTTTTAAGATTTTTATAAAGATAATTGCTTATGAAATGCAGTGGACAATGTGCTTTTTAAATTTGATATTGATTATAAATGTACTACTTGCTTATTTTGGAAATTTTGAAAAGAACCCAAAAGTATAAAGAAGCAAAAGTAAGGCTACGTATATCGTTGATATCTTGTTATATACATAATTTTTTGTGATTTTAAACAATGTCTTATTTCTGTTCAAGAGCTGAATATTTTAATGCAAATATCCATTTCCTCCTCTAAAAAAAAGTAAGAGTGGCATCATTTCACATTTTTGCCAATCTTTTTAGTATCTGGTTTAATATAGACAGCTGGATTTTCATACCTGCTTCTGAATTCAGTTTTCTTTTCATTATGTACTTTTGATTGAAGTGTATAAAGAAAATCCAGCTTCACACAGATATGTAATTGGAAAAGGGAGGATTTTAGTAT
The DNA here is from genome assembly GCF_000696425.1 of Galeopterus variegatus. Classification (NCBI taxonomy): domain Eukaryota; kingdom Metazoa; phylum Chordata; class Mammalia; order Dermoptera; family Cynocephalidae; genus Galeopterus; species Galeopterus variegatus. Next base: position 68,994 of record NW_007730665.1, read on the forward strand.
CCTTTTCAGAAAATTGTGGCTATTCTTCTGTAATACTACACTAGAACTTGACAAGTGGTAGTTTCTTAGTTAGTTGCAGTGTGGAATCTATGAAACCCTAGAAGTGAACTTTTTATACTCTGCTACATTAAAATCCGTTAATATATTTTACACTTTGAATGAGTCTTTTAAGCAAGCATAATTTTGAAATATCATGCATTGGTCATTTGGAACATATTGTTCACTGAGTTATATGGACCTTTCAAATGTTGACACATTCATTTTATTATATAGTATCAAAAATTCACATTCATTAATATCACCACTGATCTCATCAGAAAAGTCTTTAGTATTGAGAAACTGTCAAGCTTACGGTAGCGGACACAAGTTTTCCAAAATTTTATTTTTGCTTGAAAGCTTAACTTTTATCACTGGTTTCCACAGAATTTCTTAATCACAACACTGTTGTTGTTTTGGGCCAGATAATAGTCATGGAGTATTGTTTGTACATTGTAGGATGTTTACCAGCATCTCGGACTTCTACCAGGTAGCATCCCCCACACCTCAGTTGTAAGAACCAAAAATGTCTCCAAACATTGCCAGATGTCACCTGGGGGTCAGAACAGCTCACAGTTGAGAACCACTGGGCTGTCAACACTGTCAGTTGTTTTCTTTCAAGTGACAGGCACAATTTATTCATTTTGAGAAAATATCAACAAGTACCCAAGTTTGAATAGCCATGGTTTGCCTCTTAGTCATTCTTTCACAATAGCCCTTTCTTCTTATGGCTTCCAAATAATATTATCTGAACCTATAATTCTCATCACTCACACTTTTTTAAATATGTAAATATTTATTTTATACTATTTCAGCTTTATACTGACCTAATAGATTATTAAATATTTTTTATTAGTTTTTGTTTGTTTGTTTTGTTTTTTACTAGCAGAGCATCAAGGGATTACACTTACGGAAAGAGTGCGTAATAAAGTAAAAATCTGAGAGAGAATCAGCTTATGGCTATTAAAAAGTATTCACTGGTTGCAGAGATCATAATTCCTACCCCAATTTGCTTTTTGTATTTCTTACTCTAAATTAACTAGACTTATAGTCAACTATAGGAATTATAATGAATTTAGCTTATTCTACTTAAAAATATGTATTCACTTCCAAAAGATAGTAATGAGGTATATTAGTCTTTCTGTTGCTTATAACAAAATACCTGGAACTGGGTAATTTATAAGAAAATGAAATTTATTGCTTACAGTTTCAGAGGCTGGGAAGTCCAAAGTCCAGGGATCACATCAGGTGAGGGTTTTCTTTGGTAGTGGCTTTACAGCAATGCAGGGGTCTCACATGGCAGAAAATGGTGGAGCAGAGGAAGAGAGAGACTCTCATGTGCTCTCCTTTTAAAGGCCTCCAAATCATGCCCTTGACCACCATTATTAATCCATTCACTATGGCATGGTCCTACAATCTAATCTCCTTTTCAAGGCCCCACCTTTCAGTTACAGTAATAGGACTTCCCACCCTCTTAACACTGTCGCAGTGGGGACCAAGCCTCCAACACATTAAACTTTTGGGGAGGACACAATTCAATCCATAATATGAGGTTAGAAGTAGTCTGTACTTAGTACTACCTGATTCTACATTAGTTTACAAAATATTGTCTCTGTAGTCCTTAGCAATTGACAACCCCTGATCATGTTTTTTTTTTTCTTTTTTGTGACCGGTAAGGGGATCACAACCCTTGGCTTGGTGTCGTCCGCACCGTGCTCAGCCAATGAGCCCACTGGCCATCCCTATATAGGATCCGAACCCATGGTGGGAGCGCTGCTGCGCTCCCAGCACCTCACTCTCCCGAGTAAGCCACAGGGTCGGCCCCCCTGATCATGTTTTCTTATGGAACATGAATTTTACTATTCTGTCCTACAAAGGCATTTGAGAACTTATTGCTCCTTAGAGAATATTTTATATGTAAAAAGCACCATAGGAAATCAATATAATATAACATCTTATCCTTGCAATTGGCAAACTTTAAAAAATTTTAAGGTTTGATAACTTTTCATCATGGACCAGTGTTCTCTATTTCAATAAAAGGTGCCAATATCCACGAAGTATACAACTCAGAGTCAGAGCTGACCTCTCTTCTTCCCAGGTTTCTGTTTGGACCATAGGTGGTTCTTTTCACCAAAAAGAAAAAAGAAAACAGGAGGAAGAGTAAGTTGTAATGGAGTTGGAGGACAAGGTGATGAGTCCAAATTAGACATGATTTTGAGTCATGTATAAGTAGGAGGAGGTATCCACCAGAAATTGTATTTGTACCTCAAGAAATAGGTCTGGACTAAATTATAGACTTGGACATCATCAACATTAGGTAGAAGTTGAAACCATGGGATTGAATGAAATTGCACTTGGAAAACAGTATGAAAAAAATGATCAAATGAAAAAGGAAAAATAAAAATATGTAGCTCTGGGGAATGCCAACATTTAAGGACTAGGCAGAGAGAGAGAGGAGCATGCCAGGTAGACTGAGGGCAGAGAATCAAAAGACAAATCTGGTAAGTCCTTGAAAAGGATAGGAAGAGAGTTTCAATTTCAAAGAGATTGATGAAATGAGGGCTGAAAACTGTCCCTTGGGGCCAGCTGGTTAGCTGACTTGGTTAGAGCACGGTGCTAATAACACTAAGGATAAGGGTTCGGATCCCCTTACTGGCCAGCCTCCCAAGAAAAGAAAAGAAAACTGTCCCTTAGATTTGTCAACAGGGAGATCATTAGGAACTTGAAAGAAAGGAGTTTAAGTGGAGTCCAAAGGGTTGAGGAGCAACTGAGAAGTGAAGACGTTGAGACTGAGTGGAAGGACTACTCTTAATATAGAAGCCTGGCTTTGAAAGGAAAAAGAAACATCAGTAAATGTTTCTTTAAAATGACAGACATTTAGGCATATGAAATCAGAAGAGAGCAAGAGGGTGAGTGATACAAGAAACTGGAGAAAAATTGATGGAGCAGGGTCTCAGAAGGCAGTACAAATGGTATTCAGAGATAGAAGAAATACTTTTTAAAAGATGGAGGCAATAAGGGGCTACAGATGCAGATAAGCTTTTATCTAAGTAGAAAATCAAGGGAGCTCGCTCTTCAGTGTTCTCTACAAAATATGAAGCAAGATCATTTGCAGAAATGGATTTGAATGAAAATAAATTGCCATCACTATCAAGCATCAAATTATATTTAATTTTTTTTAACCTTCAATTTTAGGAGTTAATTATCTAAACTAATGATCTACATGGTCTAAAGAATATTTTGATATTTGATGGTTTTTAAAATCATTTTTATCTAGTTCACAAAGAATTGCTCTAAGGATAGATGAAAGCTAATCATATCTTAAGAACTTTTCATTTCTGTGGTGTGCTGAACTGGGTTTCATGGGAGAAGAGAAGAGTCTGCAGTGCTGATGGAACTTTGCAAGTAAGCAGGAAAATTTCGTTTACCAAGCATTTGAGTGACAATCTTCTTTGGTGGTCTGAACAGAGAAGCCCAAGTGCTGCTGTCACTGTTGTAGGCAGTGGATTGATCCATAATGTTGTATGTTGTAAAGATGGTATTGAATTGTCTTAATTTGTTTTCTTTCACTAGGAAATACTTGGTTTACTTTACTCATCAAATATTTATGTAGAAATGGGAGAATTTCTGTTATATACTAAGATCTGGAACACTCATATGTTCAACCAATTTTTGATTATTCGTAGGATTTTTTTCCTGAACACCTTCCCTGCTAATGGCCATCCTTGGGTTCTTTTGGTTGATAGGGGAGAAACACCTCTCCCAAATAAGGAGTCAGAAAGGAAGAAAAACCCAAACTACTTTTCTGCTTTTATATTGTCTAATAAAAAATTTTCTTTGCTTGCAGTACTAAAATACTTCAGGAGTACAGGAACTAGGAGTTTGCTGACTAGAGAATTTGGGTTAAAATAGCCATCTTGCATGCTTATTCATTTTTAATTCAGCTTTAATTCTGTAGTATACATTTAAATTTCCAAAGTTATCTAAATAGTAATTCTATGGAAACTTACAATTATTGCAGCCTCTTTTAATATCCTAGTTTCTTACATTTAAGCAAAGTCTTTTTAATGTCTTTGAATCTCACACACACAATCACATGTACCGTAGAAAGGTGGTAGAGATGATAAGTTCACCCACAATCACTTTAGTAATTTATTTCTTTTCTGTCTGTGATCTAATCAGATAGTGCTGTAAAGAAGCAGAACACCTCTACTGGGTTTCAGAGACAGCATGCTATGAGCTGTCTGTTAGAAATTGGATAGACATGTAATCAGAAACCTTCACTCAGTTCATTGAGCCAAAAAGTTCATGGAGATTAGGACATGGTACAGATAGATACATAAGGGTTTTTATTATTGTTGTTGTTGTTGTTATTGTTATTTTAAATGAGCTACAAGTTGGCATTATAATAAATAAAACCATTTTTTAGAAAATGGCCTACGCTAGTAAAGCTAAGTTAGACCATCTATAAAAATTCAGAAATAATGTAATGGCTATTGAAAGGGGTTTATGGAGTCTCAAGTGTAAGCTAAGGTGTTCTCACTTGTAAAAAAATCACAATACAGTAAGAGAATTTGGGAAAACTCTAAAGGACTGTCAAAATGCTTCAAGAAAAAATTTTACTATATCTGTGTTCATTTCCACTAGAACAATGTCTTTAATACTCATGTAAATCCCCAAAGTGCATTCTTTCCAGCACAAATATTACTTGTGCAAACAGTTTGTATAGCACTATGTGTTGTAGAGGACACAAATGCATACTGCATGATCCCTTCAAGAAATTTTCACTGTAGTTGGGGAGACAGAATATAACACTCATGAAAAAAAGCACATGAAGCAAGTTATGTAGATAAAAATGTATGTATAGATAATATATACATATCCAGATCCTAACAACTGGCTGTTATAGGCAGTATGTAATTAATTTATATGACCTGAAAGAAAATGAGTGGCTTTAGGCCATAGAAGTCACTAGAAATATAGCCTTTATATAAACTAGATTTGTAGAAGGAAGACACTTAGGAAGAAAATGTAGTCAGCAAAGGTATATAGATTTGGGTACACATGACATGCTTGAGATAATACAAAACAGGTTAATCTGGTAAAGATGGAAGTTACATGTAGAGATAAGGCTAGACTGGCACATTGAGGTCAGATTATGAAGCATTCCTGAAAACCAGAATAAAGAGGTTGGAATTTTTTTTTTTTAAGGTATTGGAAGCCATTGAAGGTTTCTGAGCAGAGGATGTTACGAGTAACAATTTAAATTCATCTGGTAACTGTACAGAGCAGATTAGAAGGAAAGATGAGAAAGGAGCCCAATTAGGAAGATGTTATAAGAATCAAGACATGATACTTTGAGATCCTGATGGAAGTAAGGATTGAAAAAGGAAAGATGAATTAGAAAGACATTACCTCAAGTATGTGAGGTGAGGGAGAAGAAAGATTAAGAAATGTTCTGAGATCTTGAGTCTAAGTTACAAGAGGCAATATAATCTTAATTGCCAGAAATACTGAATATCAAACACTGGAAATTTGAGATGCACAGTAGAAGGTATTAGAAGATCGATAAGAAGTGATAGATCTGGTGGGTATATATTTGGAAGTTTTTTGCTTAGAAATTATAAATTAAGCCAGGAAAGTATGAAAAAGTGAACTAAGGAAAGGTGTGGGCAAAGGGAAGATAGCTGAGATGAACTGCCATACTTGGTAGAAAGACCAAAATATGCCTTCAGAGAAGTAATGATAGTACATTTAGAAGGATACAGAGAACCAGAAAAAGAAACCAAAAAGGGGAGTGTTCAATGAAATAGAAAAGAATGCACTAGTGGCAGGGAGACCAAGAGGTTTTTTTCAGAAAAGAGAGTTTGGGGCCAAATGCTATGAAGATCAAGTACAAGAACAAACAAAACATTGCATTTGACTATTAGGAAGAAGACAGACACAAACATAAGCACATCCCATTTATTGAATGCCTACTATGAACCAGTCTTTGTGGTAGATTCTTTTACATTCATGATTTTATCAGTTCCCCAAAATAAGATTATTCCATTATTTTTTAAGTGAGGAAACTAACACAAAACTTACGTCTCCCAGGTTCAGGAGTCAAACCCAAGTTTGACTCCTGAACCTGGGTCTTTTCATTATGTTGTGGTGAAAGTCATCTAAAAAAAAAAAAAAAACAATGGGTATATAAATTGTGGGCTGCAGTTTGCCATTGCCTTTTGAATGTTGCCAGAATACAGGGCATCATTCCACTGTAGCTCCACCCATAGCTAACTCTAGGGATTTTTTTTTTTTTTTTGGTCCCTATTCTCATAGATTTTTGGTTGAAAGGCCTTCTAAGTTTATCTAATTGTATAGATTAGAAAAGCGAGGCCTGGAGGCCTTAAAAAATTACTTGACATAGGGTCAAACCTGGTTCTAGAAACTCGGGAGCCTTGGCTCAGGACCAGTGCTCTTTCCACTCTTTCATACTTCCTCTTTGCATAGATAACAGGTGGTATTTGCACATGTGTCACTGCCACAAGCAAACCTCCAAAGTTTGTTCTCTGGTATTTCTATGTTATATCATCTCAAATAGAAAATTTCCTTTGGTAAGAAAATATAAATTCATAACTTCATCATAAATCAGTACTTATTTTCAAGGACAAATTATTATCTGGGGAAGTTTTTATTCATACAGTGAAAGAATTCTTATGAACATTAGACTTCTCACAACAAAGTTGTGAGAAAAATTCATGTTTAACTTTTCTCAGGTTTGTAACCTGCCTTTCCTTTTCACCGTGCTATTTCATCCCATCCACTCCTGCCCATTTATTTAATAATTTACCACATTAAGATATTTGATACTTGAGACTTGGAATTATGACTTACCTGTACCTCTGTGTCTTTGTTTCAGACCTTTGATGAATGTGTAGCTGAGGGCGGCTCAGACTGTGCACCAGAGAAGCTCTGGCTTCAAATTCCCTTCTTCTGTGGCCACAGCTCAGAATGCTGGTAGGGAGATAAAGTTAGCTTAAGTTGATTATCTTCCTTATTATCTCTGTAACCTGAATTTCACAAAGGCTTGGTATAGGGAAATCAATGGAAGATAAGACTATAAATAACATGTAATTAAGTAATATCTAGTTTTGTGGTTACCTTTAAATGCATTTAAAAGATTTCTCATATATAATATCTTCACAATGTTTTTGCAGATGCTAGTTTTTAGATTTTTTGTTTGTTTTTGGTATTATCTTTTTCTCTGTTCCAACAGACCTCTTAATTAGAGATCAGGGGTCATTTCATAAACCTTATTTTGTCCTAAGCTTGCTGTTTTAGCTATTCATGTTAGAGTGAGGAAAAGCTTAGTGGGTAAATTGTTCACCTGATTTTAGTGTTAAACTCATTTTGACTTTAAGAGAAGCCATGCTTATGGTTGTGCTTTAATCTGCTAATAAACATGAGGTGGAAAATAGATACTTTATCTTTAATAAGGAATTCATTTTCTCAGAATGTGCTGTGTTTTCAGTTCTTAAAAATAATTGTGCATATTTATTTGTTCTTATTTGTTTTTAATAGGAAAAGTAGGAAAAAAACAAAACAAAACAGGAACTCATTCAAAGTTAGTTTCTTCCTTAAAATTGTAATGAGAAATGCAAGGAATTTCTTCATTCTTTGAGATATATTATTAGATTACTGTGAAACTTAATGTCTTACTTAATAGATTGTATCAGAGCATCATACTAGCACAAGAAGAATGGGAAGCATAGGAAGAATGTCTTCTCAGTTTTCAACCGTTGTCTTAGAACAGGGGTTGGCAAACTACAGCCTGCACCAAACTTGGCCCATCACCTGTTTTTATAGATAAACTTTTATTGGAGCACAGCCACATGCATTTGTTTGCTTATTGTCTATGGATGTTTTCATGCTACAACAGCAGAGATGAGTAATTGTGACCTAAACCATATAGTCTGCAAAGCCTAAACTATTTACTCTCTGGCCCTCTATAGAAAAAGTTGCCAATTCCTGCTTTAGAACCCTAGAACAATAGAGTGTTGGTCTATTGGGCATTATTGAGGAGATTTTAATTGAACTTCTTTAGTATGTTTCATAGACTCACAGAATTGGGAGAGAGGCCTTAGAAATCAACTAATTAACTCTCTTTCTGCCCCCCCCCTTTAAATAGCAGAGAAATCAAAATTTAGAAAGGTAAAGCCACCAGCTCAAGATCACATAGCTACTTAAAGATAGAGCTGGACTTAGGAGTAAGAAATGTTAGAGCTAAAAAGGATACAAAAGTATAGTTGATTTAGGGCCAAATTTCTATTAACAGCATTAGCTGATAGTGTAAACAAAAATAAAAATAAAAGATTCTTAGCAGAACCATTTCTTACCTATTTTCTGTTCCACAGAAATTTCAGAAAATACTAAGCTCACGCACAAAAAACACCTAACCTCACAGATTAATATAAGCACTAAACACAAATTGCTTAGACCTTACTAGAAATAGAAAGCTCTTAAAATGAACAAAGTTTAGAGTAGTTTAAAAAAATTAAATGCACTCACACTAAATCAGATGGGAGGAATATATGTTATATATACATTTTTTAACTGCCTTCAAACTAAACTGTTTATATTAAGAGTCCTCTAGTAAAGTCCAAATTAGTACTGCATAGTTGAGCAGAAATTGGAGATGGAAGCAAAGGAAATTAAAAACAGGTGTGCCTCCCAAAGGACATTAATAAAAGGGCATTAAGGCTTTGGATGTACATGTGACTATTTTCTCCATAATACACAGTGTCAAAGGCATCAAAAATACCTAGCAGATTTCACAACCAGATTTTTAATTCTTTTTCTTTGGTTTCAGGAATGTGGGAAGCCGGTGGGCTATGGATCAAGCCAAGTATAACCTAATTAATGAATACTTTCTGGTGGGAGTTACTGAAGAGCTTGAAGATTTTATCATGTTGTTGGAGGCAGCTTTGCCCCGGTTTTTCAGGGGTGCTACAGAACTCTATCGTACAGGTATATAAATGAAGGGTTTTTTTTTTAAAGCTTGCCTTAACTTTTTCTATTTGCAACTTGAAGAATATATGATTTGAAGTTTCTTCAGTAAAACACAACAAATAGCTCCAGAAAGGCAGGTATCTTGTCTGTTTCTGCTCACTATTTTCAATGCAAAGCAGTGCCTGGCATAGAGATAGTGTTCATTAAATATTTTTTGAATGAATTAACATGCATTTGATAAGAATTAGAAGGCATTGTAGGAATAGTGCAATTATACAAACTATAGAAGAAATCTTAGAAATGTGTAATATTCAGTAATGCTGGATACCAATCATTAGGACTGTATATTCCACTCATAAACCTGCCTACTGCCATTTTAAAGTAGGGGTGGTATGGTGGGACTGAATCACACTGATAACAATCATTATGTGCTATGTCTCTTATATTATGCTTTAAAGTGTGCCTTCACAGTATTACATATCTGAAAGTGACCATGCTGGTCCAATCTAATTCTGATTGTTTTGTTGTTTTTGTTTGATAAGATACAATCATAGGAACTCTTTTCCTAGAGTATGCATATGCCCTGGCTTGTAACATATAGATAATATAGATTATGAGAAATTAGAATTACATTTCACAATAGGTGTTTTATTCTATTTAAAAAATAAACTACTCTTTAGGGCTGGCCGGTGGCTCACTTGGGAGAGCATGGTGCTGATAAGAGTTTGGATCCCCCGCCCCAAATAAAGTAATTAAAATAAACTAGTCTTAGAGCACCAGGCACTTGAGAATATACTGTGGGAGGGAATCAGCCTACACTTTACTACACTTTACTTCATGGCAGTCCTTACATTTACTATTTAACATCTCATTAAATGAATAACAGGTTATGGATTTACATTATAAAGGAATAAATCACAGTTCTAGTATGATTAGGGTTCTGTTTTTGCCAGAATTGTATTAATAGAAGACAATTATGTTACCTGTCCTTCAGGGTGTTGTATTAACTTAAACCATCTCTTCACATAAAGAGGCATTGGTCTTTCGTGTGTTCTCCAAGAATTATTTACCTTTTCTTTTTTTCCTTTGTAAGTAGGAAAGAAATCTCATCTTAGGAAAACCACAGAGAAGAAACTCCCCACTAAACAAACCATTGCAAAACTACAGCAGTCTGACATTTGGAAAATGGAGAATGAGTTCTATGAATTTGCACTAGAGCAGTTCCAATTCATCAGAGCGCATGCTGTTCGAGAAAAAGATGGAGACCTCTACATCCTCGCACAAAACTTTTTCTATGAAAAGATTTATCCTAAATCGAACTGAGTACAAGATATGACAGTTAGATTCTTGAACTAAACCTTTGACCCTGTCTTCACCTTCCTTGTCAGCTCCAGAGCCTGGGTCGCTGATAGGTGTATAAGACAATTGTATTTGAGCCAAGTTAGGACACAGACAGTAATGTCAAGGAAGTAGATACTGGCTGTTATGTCAGTGTTCTAGGAAGTTTAAGTTTCAGGCATCTTTCTTTTTTCTGGTTAAATTTGGTGAGAGTAATAACCTTCTACCTGGGGAAAAAACCTATACATCACCTACAATAAACACGTGGCAGGTCTAATCAAAAGGCTAAGTACAATTTCAGAAAAGGTTCTGATACTCTTGTTTTTGATAAAGCATTTTTTCAACTAACCATAAATGAAGATAAATCCATTTGCCACTTCAGCCTTTACTGAAGATATGGGTTATACTCCTCTACTGAATAGTGTTAACAGCTGTTTAGCAGTATGTGCTTTGTTTTTGTGAGTCATGTCTCATGAACTTTATTGGAATGTTTGATCATGTTTGCTAAAAAAAACTTCTGCTGTAGTTGGGTTGCCCATATTTATGTAGGTGGTTTTAATTTTTTAAAAATGATCGTTAGTGTTAAAAAAAAAAAAAAGATAAAGAGTCTAAGTATTTCTCATTCCTTTCTCCCCAATATCTAATATTGGGAAGATACTTCAAAGAATGTTGAGATTGTCTGAGGTTCTAGTTAAGACTCCCACACATTAATATCAAAAAAAGTAAGTTTAGTATTTGTTTCTCCATGGGTTATTTGTAAAGCTGTAAACTGAGATATCAGTGACTCCATATTATGACTCCATTAGTGAGCTGTGGTATGGGTAGGATTTTCCTACTTCTGTACTTTTACCTGTAGACTATTTTTACTAAGGTGCTTTATAATGTGTTTTAAAGCATTGCATTTACAAAAAAAAAAAAAGGAAAATGCTGTAAATATTGCATATTTTATGTATTTGGACCAAAAGATTACACGTAATTAGACAAAAGTGGTTTTGCACCAGTTTTATTACATCAAGTAAAACCATCAGACCTACTGTTCTTGTATTTCTCGTTTAACTTTACTCTTATGACATCACTGAAATGAACTTCAATAACCTTTTGATTTTGATACACAGTACATTATTCATAATTGGAGGCAGTAGTTATAGTGGAAAGACTGACAGGGAGTCAAAAATCGTGATTTCTGGTCCTGGCTCTGTCATTTA
>NW_007730665.1:81216-82130 GCF_000696425.1 Galeopterus variegatus
AAAAAAAAAAAGGAAAATGCTGTAAATATTGCATATTTTATGTATTTGGACCAAAAGATTACACGTAATTAGACAAAAGTGGTTTTGCACCAGTTTTATTACATCAAGTAAAACCATCAGACCTACTGTTCTTGTATTTCTCGTTTAACTTTACTCTTATGACATCACTGAAATGAACTTCAATAACCTTTTGATTTTGATACACAGTACATTATTCATAATTGGAGGCAGTAGTTATAGTGGAAAGACTGACAGGGAGTCAAAAATCGTGATTTCTGGTCCTGGCTCTGTCATTTACTTGCTGTGTGATCTTGGGCAAGTCACTCAACCTTTATTTGCCTCAATTTCCTCAACTTGAAATGAGGATAATAATACCTGCTGACCTACCTCACAGGGCTGTTGTGAGGATTAAATGAGATGGCATATGAAAGCACTTTGAAAACCGTAANAAGCGCTATATAAATGTAAGGTATTATTATAGAAACATCTTTAACATATAGTTTCATACCATTCATTTTTTAACAAAGAAAGGGAAAAGTCCACTTATAAGCTGGTTGGAAAAAAGTTAATCTTGATATAAATTTGTGTTTGATAGATATCTTCTCAGTGTTTTATCTTCATGTTTCAACAACTATTGAAATATGAAACACCTGTGAACTGTTAAAGATTCATGAACAGCTGCTTGTGTTCAGGAGGTTTCCTCTTGGAAATAGACTTTGTTAGCTGTCTAGGGTAAGGAGACTTTGCTCTTCAACTTTGAAAAATTTTTCTGTTTTTATTTTACATTATCATTCAGAATGGTAGCTATTTTATACCTATGGTTTTTAGGGTATATTTTGCATAGTTTAATTTCCCTGTGCATTCTTTACCTCTTTCCCCTTCTTGGAGTAACAAAGATAAAGAATTTTAGCAAC
>NW_007730665.1:83507-84920 GCF_000696425.1 Galeopterus variegatus
TACAGTCTCTGTCACAACTACTCAATTCTGCCACGGTAGCACAAGAGCAGCCATAGACAGTACATAAACAAATGAGCATGATTATGTTCCAATAAAACTTTATTTACAAAATCAAATGAAATGCCAGATAAGGACCATGAGCTCCCACCCTCTGCACTAGACAAATCATTATGGAGAAATCATTTTTGTACCTATACTATAGTGGCCTAAAAGAGTTTATATACTTCCAAAAGCTCCTCACATATCCAAAGAATAGCTTTCTGATTCATGCAGTCTCTCCCACAGATTTATAAACTTTTATGACTTATATTGCTTCCAGGTGGGCATGTGTCCTTTCACAGTTTAATAGTTCAGAATAGGGGCATTTCTTTTATCATCTTTTAGGGTAGGTTAGGAGTGTCCTTTCTGGAGATGGGGGTTGGGGGGCGGGTTATGGAATTTAATTCCATCTGGTCCAGTACAGTCCTAAGAGTCTGAGTCCTTATAATACCTAACTTTGTAGTCAATTAAATAAATAGAACCACTGAGACAATAATGTATTTTTTTAAAGTGGCAATGTTCTTTTCTTTTTTCAGCCTTTGTGCTTTTTCAGTATTTTGACCATAGGGAGATATTTTTTTTATAATACAAAAGTGAATTAACCACTTCGAATTTTAAAGATAATGTTATGTATGAATGTGTATATACCTATATCTATGTTTATTTCCTAAAAGAGGAAAAAGTATCTTTTTGTTCAACTTGTATCAACTCCTGTTTTCTAATTGCTGTGAAATAGCAACTGTTGATAAATTATTGTGACTGTTTTAAAATGTAATCGGGGAGGATATATTTTGATTTTATGCAGCTTTAATCTGTAAAGTATTGCTTAAATATATCTGGTAGCAACACTTAAAATACTGCATGGGGATTACTTTTCTATCATCCATATGCATTTGTGCAATTTCAAACATACTGGGTGCTTCTAAATTCCTGACGATTAGATTTAAACTATTGAAAATCAGATAATTTAAACTTACTTTAAAAATTCTAATTTTATTTTCTATATTTAAAATTCAGTTAATGCCTGTAATTTGAAATCTACTGTTGCTGTTTCTCAATATATGTCCTATTGGAAATTCCTAAAATTGTTAGTGCCATCAGTGATTTACAAACACTATTTTGATATTGCAGATGATTTGCTCATTGTATTTGCATAGTTAGAAAGAAAATAGTTTGTAGACAGTTATTCCCTCTTTTCTTAATAAAATGAAATAAAAATTCTAAAAGCACTAGAGAATTTAACTAAAGGCTGGTTCCCAAATGCATAGCTGGTATTTTAATTTATATTCAAATTCTACATAGAGAACATCTGTGTAAATCATCTAGCTGGATTTTCCCATTGGTCATTCTGAAACATACCTATGGTTCTAGAAT
>NW_007730665.1:85589-86706 GCF_000696425.1 Galeopterus variegatus
GTAAATCATCTAGCTGGATTTTCCCATTGGTCATTCTGAAACATACCTATGGTTCTAGAATTCTTTATTAGGAGAAGCACCCGGTACTATAACCTTTTATGAAGTTTGTCTTTAAGAGGCCCAGGTGCTTCTTTATGATTTGAAGTTTTGCCTCTTTATAAATTAGTGCTATTTACTTTGAGAGGAAGCAGGGCAGTTGCTGTTAAGTTTTTGCATCTATTTACCCTATGCAAAGTTGCTGTATGATGCCAATTAAACTGCTCTTCAGGCAGCCTTCTGAGGGGAAAAGCAACCCTGTTTCAAATCCACTGCCAATTCAGCTCCTCTGGAGTGGAGCTTTCTGATTTCCTGGAGTGGGAATTTCAAGAGATTGAAATGAGCGATCATTTAGTCAGATTTATTCTATAATTTAAGTTCGTGCAGCTTTTTGACCTTTGCAGTACTGTTTATAAAATGGACCCTGATGGTGGTGATCTCTTTAAAATACACTACTGGTAAGCCTATGACTGAGACACGCTGGTGCTGTCTATCAGATTTTTTAGACAGCTTTTGTAGTTTTCCATAGAGAGTCAGGTATGTGAGCATCTCTAAAGCAGTGCTGAATGTAATGCTAAGAAACATGGGTTGCATATTTTGACTTTTATTTTATAAATACACAGACAGCTAAACAGTGCCTTTTTTCCCTCACAGTCCTGTAGGAAGATGCTCAGTACTTTCTCTGCCTCTACTCTCTTCTCTTTCCCTGCCCTCCCCCACCCCGTTCAGTTGATTCATTTATGCAATATTGTTTCCAGCTTGAAATAATTTTGTCACATCTGTTGGAGAGATAATCACTCCTTTTCCTTAACATTCTGCCAGCTTTCTGTTGTTGAAGTGTTTCAGTGGTCTACCTGATGCAAAAGCTATAAAATAAACACACAGTGGGAAGGGGGAAAATGGCTTGGTGTCCTGTTTTAATATTTTTTTCTGTAGCCTTCATGCTGACAGACATTTTCCAAGCTGACTTAGTGTTCAGCGTCATGAACTTACTCTCAAGACACTGATGGCACCAGAAAGGCATGCATCATCGTTGGTTTGTAATGATTTTATGGCTTACTTGTGACAATATTTTATCCAG
>NW_007730665.1:87551-93148 GCF_000696425.1 Galeopterus variegatus
GCCATCCCTATATAGGATCCGAACCCGTGGCCTTGGTGTTACCAGCACCACACTCTACCGAGTGAGCCACAGGCTGGCCCGTGAAAACACATTTCTAATGTTAATTTTTTTCCCCTTAAAGGAGAAAAATCACAATTACATAGATTTCCAGTTGCCAACCACTGGCTCATCATTTTGAGCAATGCTTGATTGATTCTATTTATATTATATGATATTGGGTTGAATAAAATACCAGTTCAGTGATGGATTTTCTAAACAGGGATGTGGTCTGTACCCACAGAGGCAGAAGAGAGAGCATGGATTTGACTGCTAAATAGACCTTTATTCAGCAGTGTGACGTTAGTGAATGGAGATCAGGGTTGTTGTAGAGGACATGTTGGACATGATAGATGTAAAGTACTTGTCCAGGGTAGAGTAATAACTGATAGCTTTTAAATGCTATGTTAGAATATCATTAGGAAGCAGACCTGCCGCCCTCACTCTGCAGAAGAGTTAGTTGTGTCACTTTATAAAAGATATTTTTATAAATATTTGTGGGTGCCCCTGAATATAGATGTAAAGTACTTGTCCAGGGTAGAGTAATAACTGATAGCTTTCAAATGCTATGTTAGAATATCATTAGGAAGCAGACCTGCCGCCCTCACTCTGCAGGAGAGTTAGTTGTGTCACTTTATAAAAGATATTTTTATAAATATTTGTGGGTGCCCCTGAATACTTTTTACGGATAAGAACCTACTATCTTATTTCCTCTTCACTTATGTACCAGTAGCACAGATATTCCTGGTTCTGATACCTGCTATTCTTTCCACATACAAATCTCCCATGAGAAAAGGGAAATGCTGATTGTTTTAAAGGAGACAGGACTTGCTTATTCCAGAACTGGCTGTTCATATTTTATTTTATTTGAACGGTATAGACTGCCAAGTAGTACACATATAAAACTCAAGATACCCTGAGTAAAATGATTTGTACTTTTTCAACAGAAAGGAAACTATCTGTACTCTATAAGAAAGGACACCCGCCTTACAGTTATAAATTAGTTGATCGTGTTAGAATTCCAGGTTTGGGGGAATATCTGAAAAATAAACAGCATGCAATGATTGCTGCCTAAATCTACATAATTTCATGCGACTCTTATAATCACCAGCTGTTTTTTAAATCAGGAGTTGAACTTTCTGAATTTTTTTCCAGTAGTAACAAGTGCAAAAACACAAATCCCAAATCTCTTTCTACCCATTTTCTTTCTCTGATGGAATCCCATTGCCCCTTACCTTCATTACCACCTGTCTCACTTTTGATACCACAGGGGACAGGTGTGGCACCTTGCAACAAAGCAAATAATAACATCAATAACAAAACTGAATTCAAATACAAGATTTCCTCTTTTCTACTACAGGAATAACCAGTTGAGTCAATAAGGAAAGATTTTATAAAGTCACTATTCTCTTTGTGGCTTGCTATGTCTCTTCTAGAAGCATGGGACTAAATAGTTAAAAAAATATTTCAAGGGCCTATTTAATGTCTAATGGACTTTCAGATGATATATTTAGCACTTAAGACCTGTGAGGAGAAAGAGAAAAAGTATAAAAGGAAAAAGATTTTTTGCCTTTTATTTATTTCATTCTACAAGAATAAAGTCCCTTGAATAGATTATTTTTTGGTTTGAAAACAATGGGGATTCATGAAAAGATAATACCTAAGAGTTAGCTAGTTGTTAATTTTCTTCCTCTCACCCTTTGGCCCTGTGTTTATTAAAAACTGATGACCAACTTAGTGAGGTCACCATATCCTTCTGTGAAAAACTTTTGATATCCTTGCTTTTTACCTTGAAAACTGAGGTTTCAGGTTTCATTTGATCTCTCAATATTCCTGTAACATTCAATACATGCCTCTTTCCTTTCCCTACAGCCCTTTACTGTATGCAAACTGCTTCTGGATATTCTCATAGCTGGACAACAGGAAGTCACTTTTGAAGGTGCAATTAGAAAGTGTAGAGAGACCTACAAATGGCAATGAAAGACAGGCAGTTTAGAATGATAGTTAGAACATGGGCTCTGGAGCACCACAAGTTACTATCTGATCTTGAACAAATTAACTCCCCTAAGGCTGAGTTTTCTCTTCTGTGAAGTAGGATAACAATATCAACAGTTTGAGCATTAAGTGAGAAAATGTATGTGTATGTTGCTAGGGCTAGGGGGGGCCTCACAGAGAGACCCTCCAAACCCGTTGTACAGACTGAGTCACAGACCCCTCACATGTTCGGCTGGGTCACCAGACATCTTACATACAGGTCCATGAGCTAGGTAATTGGGAAAGATCCCAGGAGTCATTGGCAGTCCTCAGCCTTCCTCAGCAGCAGCAGTGGTGGCAGTGGCCTCTTGGGGCATTGCAGGGGCCTGGCAGCAACAGCCTCCAGCAGGAGTAGCAGCCTCCCCGTGGTCCCCTCTGGGAGCATCCCAGGGGTGGGAGGCCCTGTGGATCAGAATCACTCATCCTTTATACTTAAGTCCAATAACCCAGGACACCTGGGTGCACATGCATATTTACATCAAATACTGGGCAAGACTCCGAACCCCCAAGGGACCCTGACCATTTATGTTCACTTTCCCTACAATCCACCCCTTCGGGGTCCCTTGCCGTACATTCTATGCATTCAGAATCTTCCACGATGTTCCCTGAGAGAGGATAGCTGACCCTTGTATCCATATAACCTCCTTACCTATTGTATGTTCTATACACCTTGGGGCCTTTCCCCATAGCTCTAACCTTTGCAGCTATACTTAGTGACATTCCATCCCAACAGTCCCAGAAGTCTTTAGCCTGTTGCAGCACCAACTCAAAAGTCCAAAGTCTCATCTGAAACTAAAGGCAAAACTCCTTTCAAGCTGTGAAACTGTAAAAATCAAAAACAAATTTATCTTCTGGAACAGACATTGGATACATATTCCCATCCCCAAAGGGAGGAACAAACCAGAAGAAAGGAAAAACAGGCCCCAAACAAGTCTGAAATGCAACGGGGCAAACATTAAGCACAATGGGGCATCTGGGCCCCAAAAGCATTGGGCATCCTTGCTCCTACAGCTCTGCCAGGTGCAGCCCCCTGAGCTGCCCTGGTGCCTACAGCTTTTCCAGGCCAGCGCTGCACGTTGCCAGTATCCCCACAGTTCTGGGCTCCCGGTGGCAGCCCTGCTGTCCTGGCTGTACCAGCCATTTCCCCAGTGGGGACTCTCCATTGGGGGGCTCTGACCACTCTTCTCCACATTGCTCTGTAGAAGACCTCTGCAGTGTCTTTGCCCTCTATACAACTTCAGCAATTGGGGTGGAGGCTGCCACACCTCCACTGCTCTCGTGTTCCGCCGGCCTGCAAACTTAACATGACATGGCTGCCACCAAGGTTTCCAGCTTGTGCTCTCCAGAGCTGCTGAGGCAGAGTTGCTCCAGCCAGAGCAGCTGGAATGAAGGGAGCGGCCTCCAGACTGCGATGGGAGGGGTGCTCTTCCAAACTTCTGAAATACCTTAAGGGCCTTTGTCCCATTGTCTTGGCTATTAGCATCTAGCTGCCCGATCCCCAGCTACTGAATTACTCGAATCAGCTCAACATACACGTGCCATTCACTCAGTCTCAGGCAGTTCTCCAGCATTTGCCCACACAGTTCAAACAGGTGCATTCACCCACCCCATCGAGGAGTGGTTGTCCTGCCCTTGTGCGTATCTGTGTCTATCCTGTAACCACTGCCAGTAATGGAAGCTAACTTTTCCACCTTTTCACCGGGTGAGAACATACTTGAAATTCTGCAGGGGCACCTGTCCTTGGGTCATCTACCCATCTGCATGTGGCACCTGTATAAAGCACCTGGCAAGCCATCTGCTTTCTTGGGTTTATACGGCACCTGGCAAGCCATCGGGTTTATGCGGCACCCTGCAAGCCTTCTCAGGTTTAAGTGGCACCCAGTGAGCCTTCTCAGGTTTATGTGGCACCTGGTGAGCCATCTGCATGTCAGACAAATGTGACATGTGTTTACTACATCTTCACCGGAGCACATCACACCATCCACCCCTAGGTCCCATAGATGCATCAGCCAGGGGCTCTCCCTGTTAGTGCCCCATTACTGTTTCCCCAAGCCAACCAATTCAGCCTGGCTATACAGGACATAGGTGGTGAATTGGGTCACCTGTGGGGTGCCTGTCGGTCTGCCCAGTCCCATAGGCTGCTTGTGCCTCACTTTCTGATGAGCAACAGGTCGTTCCAGGAGACACACGGTCTCTCCCAACTCACCACTAGGTTTGTCATAGTCCCTGGTGTTGGAAGCAGGAGTGACCTGTTGCTGTACTTCAGCCTCCAGGGCACATATCCACATTTCCAACCTGTCTGCTTTCTGCTGCAAATCTCAAAACTGCTGCTTCATGGGGTTTCTGGTCCATATTGGCTTGCAGTACAGCAAGCAACAGCCAGACCCCAGTCAACAGGAAAGCAGCCACTGGGCACCACATACACAAAGGTAGCCACATTTCCTCCCCCTTCCAAGGGGCTAATGGCTCCTTTACCTTCTTGGCATCCTTCTCATGATGCCAATTGCTGGGCTCTTTTACCTGCCCAGAATCCTGCCAACAACTACACCAATTATTGGGTTAGGGTTAGGGCCCACAGACCCTTCAAACCCATTGTACAGACTGGGTCACAGACCCCTCACATGCCAGCCTGGGTCACCAGCCCCCTCACATACAAGTCCATAAACTAGGTAATTGGGAAAGATCCCAGGAGCCATTGACAGACAACACAAGCTCAGTCCTCAGCTTCCTCAGCAGCAGCAGCAGCTTATAGATCCAGCAGCAGCAGTGATGGTGGTGGTGGCAGCAGCGGTAGTCTCTCGGCATCCCTGGAACCCCGGCAGCAACAGCCTCCAGCAGCAATAGCGGCCTCCCCATGGCACCCCCCAGGGGCATCCCTGGGGGCAGGGGGCCCTGTGGATTAGAGCCACTCATCCTTATGCTTTCGTCTGATAACCCAGGACACCTAGGTGTGAGTCAGACAACCCAGGAACTCCTGGGTGCACATGCACAATTACATTATACAATAACCAAGGAACACCTGGACACATGTGCATATTTAAATCAAATGCTCGGCAAGACTCCAAACCCCCAAGGGACCCTGACCATTTATCTTCACTTTCCCTACAATGTAACACTTAACTTAGTACTTCCCTCCCATCATAGTAAGCACCAGAGAAGTACTAACATTGTCTTCTATGATAAATATGAAAGAGAAAGATGAGGAATCATCCATTTGGACATACTGTGTTCAAGTGTACTTCTACTCATTCATTAATGTGTGCCAGGCATGAGAAATACGAAAAGTGAACAAAAGAGGCATGGTCTGTATTTGTTGGGAAGACACAGGTAAAGAAGAAACAAGGGCCGGCCCGGTGGCGCACTGCTGTAGTGCACCGCTTGGGAAGCGTGGCGGTGCACTCCTGCCGAGGGTTCGGATCCCACATACAGACCGGTTCCCGCTCACTGGCTGAGCGAGGCAAGGGAGCTACACCGGGGGGTGGGGTCCCCATCCCCGGCCACGCACGGTACAAGGGCAATAGGGCGGG
>NW_007730665.1:93973-101061 GCF_000696425.1 Galeopterus variegatus
GTGCCCGCGCCCGGGCTGAGCGGGGCGCGGGAGCAACCCCGAGGGCTGCGATCCCGTTGCCGGTCCCGGTCCGGTACAGGGGCAACACTGAGGGTTGCGATCCGTTGCCGGACACGGAAAAAAAGAAAAAAAAAAAAAAAAAAGAAGAAACAAAAGCATTGTGCAAAAATCCCTTTCTTACTGATAAACTCCCCCCCTTTTTGTTGTTAAGGGTTCATAAAACCCCCTGAACCTTTTAATTTAATGCACTAATTTCATCTCTTATTTTTAACCTGGAAATAGCAGAAGCATCACCCTATCCCAGATGATCAATTTCTAGACATCTAGTACCCATTAGTTTGCTCTAAAACATAAACCTCCATATTCATCTATATGATAAGTGTAATTTCATGAAAAATCTGTCCTCTAGATACCTAATTGGGTCATAGGTTAAAATAAGGTTTCTACCATGAGAGGCATTGTTGACATTCAGATGCAATTTTTAATTATATTTCAATTCTAAAGTCATTTAAACAATACAAAATACAGGTAATGCAATACACTTAGTCCAAGTCTTAACAAACGTATTGTATTCTCAGAATTTTTTATAAATAGGCTGTTTGGGCTGCCCGGTTAGCTTGGTAAGAGCGCAGCCTTCTAACACCAAGGTCAAGGGGTTTGGTTCCCCATACCGGCCAGACGCCAAAAGAAAAAAAAAAAAAAAAAAGGAATAGGTTGTTTGGAATTAATGTACAATCAGTAATATACATGTGGGCTCAACCCACAAAAGTCAATTTAAATATTCATGGATTTATTCTTTGACTAGAGCAGAGGAACCTAAAGGACTGAGTCCTTCCCGAGGCTTATTATGTTTTTCTGCCATTTTCACAAAAGAAGTATTTTAGAGTCTGTATCCCAAGCTCAGTGGTTTGGATTTTAACACGTGGGCGATGGAGATTATAAGCAGATGAAGTGGTCATATTTGAGTTTTTGAAAGATAATTGCACCAGTGTCATGGGCTATCAGGCTGAAAGCCAGAAACACAAAAATCTCAGAGGAGGTGACTGCAGTTGTCAGGAGAAGTAGTGACAAGATTGGGGAGAAGCAGATGGATTTCAGGGCCAGAATCCTCAACATTTGGTGACAGATGGGATATGATCAGTCAATGGGGAGTGGAGACAATAACATGGATTTGTACCTGCATAGATTTTCAGCATCCCTTTTCCTTGCCTTTGGCCCAATTATGCAATGATGGTTATTTTTTAAGTCAAAGTTTATAGAACGGACTAGTGTTTACCGAAAGAATCTAGGATGACAGACAGAATTCACTGTCTCCCCATCAGATGTTTGATTCCCTTGCCTCTTTTCTCAGATGTTGTGGGTTAGGGTTTAGCAAAGAACCCCCAGTAAGTTCCCTACTGCCCTGTGGTTTGATGACCAAGGCTTCTAGTGAAACACACCAATCAACGTCAGCCTCTACCTTATGTCTGACTACTCTAAAGCTGAAGCTTAAACGTTATAGTCATAACTGGAAATATTTCATATCATTAGCACTGAGCTGTTACAGAGAAATAGAGAAAACATAGTTGGATCCATTTTTTTAGGGTTTCAGTCGAGGGTTCGAGCAACGAAATGACTAGAGCTACCAGGCCGTCAGGATGCTGGGAAGGGAACAGGATGAGCTGTAAGTGCCGTCATTGACCCCCTGTCCAGGTTTTGTTGCTAAAAAAAAAAAAAGGTCCCCATGAAATAGATAATGACTAGAGCTACCAGGCCGTCAGGATGCTGGGAAGGGAACAGGATGAGCTGTAAGTGCAGTCATTGACCCCCTGTCCAGGTTTTGTTGCTAAAAAAAAAAAAAGGTCCCCATGAAATAGATAACATAATATCAAGCATTTTAAACTGTAAAAATGTTAAGAAATTTCCTTGAGCAGCAGATCCAAGAGCAATTCTCCTGGGATTCTAAAATCACAGTTAGGTCTTCCTCCCTTTTGCTCCCTCTCTCTCCCTTCTTTACAATTTAAATCACTCAATCTCTTAATAGAAACTTGACATCAAAGAAACTCTGTCAGTTAAACTCCTAATTTGTGATTTTTAAAAAGTACGTGTCTTCTTAAAGTATCAAATTAAAGCTTTAACTGCATCTAATTAATTGCTAAAATCTGGCAAAGAGCAGACCTACAGTTTCCAAGTGATCTGGCTTCTGAACTTTGGTTTGCTCTCACAAATGTGAACCAATTTGACCTAAATCTGGGTACTCTATGTGGCATTCCTAGAGATTTATTTAAAAAGTTTGTGGCAATAACATTTCATTTCTATCTGTTTTACTGGTTCTGGGGGCCCCCTTGATAATACAGCCAGGTTGGGCCATAAAAAACAATGTAAAGTGTGTTCAGAGTTTTAGGTGTTTGAAACTGTCCGATGTTTTTAAGCATCTCTCAAAAAACTGACTGGAAGAAATATACCTTTTCTGGGTAACTGACACCAGTAATTCCAATTGAAGTGGGCACAGCCCTTTTGAAAATGGCTGACCGGAAATAACTGACATTTTATTCAACCAACGGCAACTAGGGACTTATTTTTTTCCCTTTAAAAATAATTTAAAATTCTCCAGAGGATTAGTAATTAGGTCTCTTGGCATAGCATGGTCATCTGATCAGACTGTCATGCCCATAAACTGAAAATGCAGGATGTTGATTCATCCTTGTGTGGTGTTAAAAGAGGCTGCAGATTTTTAAACTTCCTTCCCTCTCTCTGTCTCTCTTATAGTCTTGCTCCATTTCTCTGTCTTTGTTTTATATGGGGGCTCTTTAAATAACACCTTAGACAAGAGCAATGTTTAAAATGTGGGCCAGTTATATTTTGCTTCTCTGTTTCTACCATGCTAATAGCTCCCTACTCGATCATTTAAACACTGATCCAAATCCAGATGGAATTAGATACCCCTTCCTGCTGTGGTCCTGCAGTCGGACAGTCTGTCATTTTTGATATGGATCTTCTGAGTGGACAAGATGAAAGTAGATTGGTCTCTCTGGGAGCCAACCCTATTCATTCTGTAAGAAAGTTATACAGAGGCCGGAGGACTGCCAAGAGCAAAGTGGAAGCAAAGCCCAGCCTTTTCCTCTTATCAAGATCCACAGTGGGTTCCACATTAAGCAGTGGAGCACTCCAGTAAAAGAATTTAAATAATGAATTGGATCGGAAGCCAAGAAGGAGGTCTCTGCCACCCACAACTGAAATATGAATTTCATGTGTTTTAACTTTATTACCATTTTTTGTTCTTATGTATGACAAAGATAGAAATCTCTGGCATGGAGTCAGTGGCTATTTTTAGTTACTGAGGTTTTTTTTTTTAAATGTATTTTGCCCCCACTATGTGCCAGGCACTGCACTACTGACCCTCCATACACTATGAGCTTTAACCTTTACAATCATCGTCATATTTAATCCTTTAAAAGTGTTTAGAACTTTCTACCTTACGAGGCACTTTCATATTTATACTCTTATTAGATTCCAATGTGGAAGATAGATACCATTATCTTCATTTCACAATTGAAACTGCCACAGCTGGTAAGTGGAAGATGTGCTCACCAGCCCTCAAGATTCCTAGTCCACCAAACCCTGATGGCCTTCCTGATGTGTGCCTGTCTCTCTGAGAGAACAAGGGCTTTAATGCAAATTAAACTGTTGCAGTGGTCCTTCCTCTGTAGTCCCATCTCTGGACCAATACACCTGAGAACTTGTTGAAATTCTTAGGCCCCAGATCTTCTGAGTAGGGCCCAGAAATCTGTGTTAACAAGCCCTCCAGGCGGTTCTGATACAGGCTTAAGTTCAAGAACCACTGAACTACAGTACCAGTTTACAGATGGATAACTGAAGCTCTAGCTGAGCTTAACCTAGCTGGTTAAGTAACCCAGTTATGAGCTAGGATTTGAACCCAGAGCTGTTTGGCTCCAATGCCATCTGTTTTCTACAAAGGGCTGCCTTATGAACTATAGTCTATCTTACATATTCCATTCTTGGTAAACTCCTTTCTGAAATATCCTTTGTGGGAGAGGAGAGCAGGTTATTAATAAGTTATCTGGATGTGCTCTTTTGTAGTAAGGCACAAATTCTACCCTTATAATTAGTTTCTGCTTTCTACATGAGATGAACATAGGGGATGGACTTCAAAATGACTACTAGAATGCCCAGGGAAGGCCAGAAAGTCCAGGAACATAGCCAAGGGTCCAAAACGGCTATCCAGAGTAAGTACATTTCGTCCAGATCTTACCTGTGGCAGGTGTGGGCCCAATGTTCCTTGGTCACGCCTAATATTTTACTGTGATGGGTTAATGACAAGAGGGCTCCTTGTCCTGTCTTGGCAATATCTGTGGAGCCTTGGGCTGATGGATGTGAGAATACCCACGGCTACTTGGAAATCCTTGCTGCTATCCTCGACAGTATTTCCCAGCTGACCTTCATAGCCAGCGGTCACACATGGACTCTAACAGCTGTATGGCTTAACCAAGTGCCCACCTTTCTCATGAATTCTATCTGCATCTTTTTTTCTCCTTGAAGCAAGAGTTTAGTCCATAGCTCAAGGCGATTCCAGGGAAACCAGAACTGATGCTCTTCCTGCATGACTATACTGCTAGGGGCTCCTGGAAGAAAGGAAATTTAAGTATAAAAGCTGTTATAATAGTATTGCTATTAGCAATAGTGGGTTTGGCATGAGGCCTGGGCCACCTGGACTCCAGAGGCCTAAGTGGCTAAATGGGAGGCCCGGTGTGACTCAGATGGATCTGATCTGTTAGTCAAGGAGTTGCTGGGAAATCTCCCCTAACCACGTACTAAGAAGAGATCATTGGAGGAGCAGCCTGACCCATCAGGCACAATGAACTTCTCAACACATTCTTTCTAAAAGAAGACAGCTGTTGCCAGCATGTCAGGCACTTGTGTGCTGGCATTGTACCAGTGCTATGCATTTGTTATCTCATTTCACCCTCTTAACTCTGTGGAAGGTACTATACTATTAGCCCATTTTACAGATGAGGAAAATGAGGCTTACAGAGATCCAGACACTTTCTCCGTCACACAGCTAGGAGGCAGGATTCAAATGCGGGTCTGACTGCAAATGTTCATCTCTCAACCATCATGTGACATGGGTTCTGACAGCTGTGACAGGCAGGGGGAGGATTTGTTTTGAAAGTCTTGCCACATGTCTTTTTCAGACTCTTTCACACAGCCCCCCCAGGGCTTGGCAGCAGGAGAAATGGGAATTGGGCTGTGGCACCCACCCATGTGGTCTACAGCTGTGGCTGTGACTCAGCGGGGGCTTCCAACAAAGAGGACTGGGAGGAGGGGCACATTTAGGCCATTTTGTTTTCTTGAAATACTTCTTCCTAGTCTTTATTTCTAAATTCGCACATCATTTCCAGGTCAATAAATGGGAGTTAGTTGTTAGTCTTGTTGTTGTTGTCTAAACAGTAACCAGATTTCCAAATTTAGTGTTTGGAAAACCACTATAGATGACTTGGGTTCACTTTTCAGTGTGCCTGGGAATGAGTGCAGGCCAGGTCCAAGTCCTTGGTTCTGGGGGTTCAGCCAGATCTTCTTATGAATTTTCCCAGGGCTCACTGGTTATAGCAGGGTCTGCACATGCAAAACTTGCCTTTGCACCAAAGCTGCTGTGGCAGGAGGTTGTCCAGGCTGCTCTGGGGAGGTGGAAGTTGCCGAGCAGCTGATGCTTCCTCCCAGGTGCAGCCCGGAGTGGGCTTGGCCCAAAGCCAATGTGGGGACCAGCCAAATCTCGTTGCCCAGTGTCCCTGCACCCTTCCCAGCCATCTCTCACTCCCCACTGTGGCTTTCTGTTCACATGCTTTCTCCCTCCACATGCCCTTTGCAAATAGGGATTTGGAAATATCCGTGAGCAGCCAGTCTAACCTTCCCAGGGTGGGAGAGCAGAGCTGAATTTCTGCAGTGTATACAAGGCCTGAAGCAAAGGAACAACACCTCTGCCTTGTGGGAGTCCAGACAACCTCAAGCAGGGATAGGGGGCACAGTGGCAATTGCTATCCCTAGAAATCTCACTTCATGAAGTGAGACCTGCTCTGAGTCCTCCAGAGCCCCCTGAATCTTGTTATGCCCTCTGTTACTGCCACTCCTCGTCCCCTTACTCCCCCTGTGCCCTCCACTCACAACATTCCTTTTGTGTTTAGGGGAGATTTCCCAGCACCTCCCTGACTAACAGATCAGATCCATCTGAGTCACATTGAGCCTCCCATTTAGTCACTTAAGGCCTCTGGAGTCTGGGTGGCCCAGGCCTCATGCCAAACCCACTACTGCTAATAGCAATACTATTATAATGGCTTTTATACTTAAATTTCCTTTCTTCCAGAAGCCCCAAGGTCTTTTACAAATGCAAGAATTATGCTGCAGGCCAAAACATAGAAAGAAAAGGCAAATATACACTTTATTCCAATTCTCCTCCTTCATGGCTATGCATAGTTGCTTTGAAGGGTGGATCTTTAAAGATTTATAAACTTTGTTGGGTGGGGTGGATAAAGGAGACCTGAGGCTTTCTTATTTCCTCAGGCCCTACCAGATTTTACCACCTTCTCTTTCTCTGGTTTTCAGGTCAAAGACCTTAGAACTGCATCTGATGAGTCTAATAAGCTTACATCTTAGAAGAGAAAATTCAATATGGTGATGTTTGCTGCTCATGCCCCAAAGGTTGTGGGCCTAACAAGCCCAGCTTGTTGTGTGACTTAGGACAGACAAGCATGGCTTTGAAGCAGATGCCTTGAAGGGCAGAGTCGGTTAAAAGGCAAGAGTTAAGTTTTGGCCACACCGCCCGTCCTTAGCACCTGCGAAGGTCTCAGAGGGTGAAAGAAATACGGAGCATGCCACTCCTCTGTGCCTGGCACTGCCAGTGTGGGGGGCAGGGGGGAAAAGCACCACAGGTGGGCTGGGCCAGGACCTGCCCCTCTTCCAAGACTCCAGCCGTCTTGTTTAACGCAAGGGAAAGAATTCATCTTGGAGCTGGGCAACATAGCTTCCAGTTCTGACGGCCCCTTTTCTCAAATGGGGATTGACAAAGTCCACGAGGTTTCGTTTTCTCTTTGTTG
>NW_007730665.1:102179-103108 GCF_000696425.1 Galeopterus variegatus
CCAAAGGTTGTGGGCCTAACAAGCCCAGCTTGTTGTGTGACTTAGGACAGACAAGCATGGCCTTGAAGCAGATGCCTTGAAGGGCAGAGTCGGTTAAAAGGCAAGAGTTAAGTTTTGGCCACACCACCCATCCTTAGCACCTGAGAAGGTCTCAGAGGATGAAAGAAATACGGAGCATGCCACTCCTCTGTGCCTGGCACTGCCGGTGTGGGGGGCAGGGGGGAGAAGCACCACAGGTGGGCTTGGCCAGGACCTGCCCCTCTTCCAAGACTCCAGCCGTCTTGTTTAACGCAAGGGAAAGAATTCATCTTGGAGCTGGGCAACATAGCTTCCAGTTCTGACGGCCCCTTTTCTCAAATGNTCCAATTCCCACTCCCCCCTCCAGGGTCTGCGTTGAATATCCCGCGGGTCGGGACACAAATGGGGATTGACAAAGTCCACGAGGTTTCGTTTTCTCTTTGTTGGAGAAGAGAATGCTATCTGACTTTCAGCGTTAGGATTTGATCTCCTGGCTCAAACTCACTCTTCACATGGATGACAAAATTGTCTTCCACAGAGGAAGTTCACATTGCTCCCTCCGTCAGAAAGCCTCGGTGGCTTCCTGCCATTGTGGGAAGGACTTTTAGCTCTTTAAGGAAGCATTTGCGATCTTCTAGGATATGTCCCTAACTTGCCTTTCAGCCTCGTTGACCACTACGGCTCTGTTATGACCTGGGCTCACCAGACCACTTACACATACTTTCCTGCCTCGGCCCATGTTCTCTTCCCAGTTCTCTATGGGAATCCTCTCACCACCCAAGACCTGTCTCAAACAGCATCTCTCTGGGACAGTCTCTTTGATTCTGAGAGTGAGCGTCTATTGTTCCTGTCACTATACCCACAAAGCCCATTGCTTGTGCCTATGTTCAATAAAAGCAATGTGTGAAGCA
>NW_007730665.1:104001-110861 GCF_000696425.1 Galeopterus variegatus
TCACTATACCCACAAAGCCCATTGCTTGTGCCTATGTTCAATAAAAGCAATGTGTGAAGCACATGCTTTTGGATTGAGTCAGGTGTGGATTTAAGTCCTGGATCTCTCACTTCCCTGCCACGTGATGTTTGGAAAGTCATTAATCTCTAAGTTTCTTTGTGCTACAAAAAGTAAAACCAAAGCCTACCTTACCTTACAGTGTTGTATGGATTGAATGAGGTCACATCTATGAAATCCTTGGGGGAAGAAGATTGTGGGTGCACTGAAGGCATCGGTGTTTCCTACGGTTGCATTCTAGGTATTGTCAACCTGCCCTTCTTCCCCACTAGGTGGCAAGCCCCAGGTCAGGGCTTGTGCCCGCCATCTTGACATTTACACCATCCAACATGTATACTAGGCATTTGATAAACAGTTAAAACATTGCAAGCTCTTAATTTCTCCATTCCTCAGCTTCTCTATCTGGACGGTAGTGACAATGAGCAGCAAAGAAGTACATTCTGAGCTCTAGAGAAAAACTCCCAAAACACCCTTCCCAGGACAGAGCCTATTGTTAGTTGGAAAATAACTGGCTCTCAGCTGAGCATGCCTTCTCCTTTCATGGGGCCCCCTGCAACCCAGTTTGGGAGATGGTTACACCTCCTTTGAGGATAATAATGACTGCCCTGGACTCCTTTGGAGGAATGTTGGGAAGATAAATGAGATAATGCACCTGACAGCTCTTTGAGCTCTGGCCCCCTGCAACCCAGTTTGGGAGATGGTTACACCTCCTTTGAGGATAATAATGACTGCCCCGGACTCCTTTGGAGGAATGTTGGGAAGATAAATGAGATAATGCACCTGACAGCTCTTTGAGCTCATATATCTTGAAATATAAGATACAGGTGTGCCTTGTTTTGGCTTGTGAATTTTGGGGATTTTATGAAAATCTGAACCTACAAAACAGACAAATTAAAGGGTGAAAATTAGCATCACAAACAGCCTCTTGGCTTGACAAAAAGATTCACAGCAGGATCCCTTTAAATAGCCAGCTCCCCTAGTGCATTTAAAATATGACTCAATTTATGAAGAATTTGATTTACATATATCCAGTCAGGAACAAGTCTACTACAGAAGGGGAGGCACATATGTTTTTTATAACAATGATCGATAACTGTGGGGTTTTAAAAATATAAAATAATTCTTTCTTCTCAACATCTTTAAGCCTGTAGTTAACACTTCCACTGCTAGGAAGCAGCTCTGAAAACTGTGCAGATGTTGCTGCAGAGGCTGCTGCAGAGGCTGAGCTGGGCCCTCACGAGCACATCTCCAGGAACGTACAGGGAGAAAAGGGCGACTCAGCTGACACCGATTGGAATAAATAAATAACTGGCTTGAGATCACATCTAAAAGCAACATGCTGTTCCTAATTGTGTTAAAACATTTCCAACTTAATGTAAGATTAAAAATCAGCAAGTAGTGCATCTCTGATGTCTGAAAAAGTAAAGGTCAGCTTTATTTAGAAGAGGGACCGTGTACAGCAGATGCAGAAGCCACGAGAAATGAGTGAGCTCATTGTTCAGCTTTCCTCTTTGGGAGTATGTCATGGGTGTGTGTGTGTGTGTGTACAATGCTTGGCAGGGTTGAGGGGAGTGTGCTACTCAGAATAACAACCTTCCAAAGATGTCCACATCCTGATTCCCAGAACCTGCAAATATGCTATGTTACATGGCAAGGGGAATGAAGGTTGCAGATGGAATCTAGTTTGCTAATCGGCCTAATTTAAAATAGGGAGATTATCCTATATTATGCAGGTGGGTCTGGATTATCTAAACACAGAGTCCTTACAAAATGGAAAAGAAAGAAAAATCATTGTCAGGTGGTGCCAAGTGGAAAAGACTCAACTGGCCATTGCTGGCTTCAAGGATGGGAGGGGACCAGGAGCCACGGAATGAGTAGCCTCTAGAAGCTGGAAAAGGTAGAACATTCTCTCCTAGACCTTCCAGAAAGAAACACATCTCTGATGACACTTTGATGGTAGTCTAATAAGACCTGTTTCAGACTTCTGACCTCAAGAACTCTGAGATAATAAATTTATATTGTCATAAGTCACTAAGTTTGTAGTAATCGGATGTAATTGGGCTGGGTGGGAGTAGGGGTTACCACAGCTATGCTGCACATTTCGTGCTGATGAGGCCTATGTAAAATCTCAGGGTGTTTTCGTGAACATGAGTGTGACCTCCCATTCAAGTGCTACAGGCCCCACATGCCTGGAACCACAGTCCAACCAAGAGACAAGATTCACGGGAAAATAGGAATACTGTGGCTGGGCCTTGAACTGTCCTATGTACCACAAAGCAGGGGAAAGACAGAATTTCCCACTTGTAGGCTAGTTCCTCAAAGCCAATGAATGGCACATATGTGAACAATTCCAAGTTCTTCCCTTCTCTAAAGTTACTGTGTCTCTAGGCCCCTCCTGTGGCCTCGGCAGCCTTCTGTCCACACAGAGCCCTGGTTCTAGCACACCAACCATCTCAGAACTCCCAGTCCTCCTGTTGTTCTGGAGCAGGTGGATGTGGCAGTCTGGGTGGCTGACTGCCCATAGCCTGGAGCACGATTTCTGTTAGAGGGCAATGGATCCCTCTTCCGCTTTTGAGAGCTGCCTGACCCACCGGGGGACTGCACTCTTTTTCCCCTCTGCACATGTCTCTCCATCATGGCAAGTACACTTGGGCTGGCTCTACCCCTTACAGGGAGCATCTGACTATGGGGGTTGCGGGTGGGGAGTAAAGTCAACTTAGAGGAGAAAGAGTGGGATGGCTTGTTTTGTTCTACAGCTGCATTCTCCAACTCAGCCTTTTCCAGCAATAGAGCTGATGTTTTGATCCCTCAATGGTTCTAAACCTACAATGTGGAGGAGTGCAATTAAGGGGCCCCAACAATTATCTTGAGTAGAGTTTTCTGATAGAGTCAAAGTTCTGAATTCCAAAATCCTCTATGGTGAGAAAAATATGAGTATGAATCTGTGCTCCTTATCAACTGTGATTGGCAGCAAGTTAGCTTACCTCTCCAAACCTCAGTTTCTTCATCTCTAAAATCGTAATAGCACCTACCGCATGGGGTTGTTGTAAGGATTAAATGAGGGGATCCTGTAAGCTCTCAGCATAGTCGCTATTTTATAGTAACAGGGAGGGAGAACGACTACTATTGTTATCATTATTTTTGTTATAAAAGGATGGTAGAATGGACCCTTTCTGTTGTAGTTTCAGCTGAAGTCCCTAAGACGGTGAGTACCAACTTCCTCCATTTTCCATAGTGAGATGCTGGCCACATAAGGACGTACAAAGGAGGTAATCCAGAACCGATTTTACACCAGTTAGCTGGCTAGCAGAAGATTCAGAGGCCAAAAGAGTGGCAGAAATTGGAGGGAAAATTTCTTTCAAAATAAATTCTCAGTGGCACACTCTCCTCTACCCTGTCCCCCTGAAGAAGGGCAGTGAGCATGTTTCCCGTGGACCTGAGGGCCCAGGGGAGGGTGGCCTGCCGTTGTCGTCTAGGTCTAGGACAGCCCGCGGGGAGTGGTCTGCGGGACTTCAGGGCAGGTGAGGGATGTAAGCAGCTGGGTGGAGCAGGAGGCACTGCCTGGGTAGCAAAGCTTCAGCTGAGAGGATCCTCACGGGAAGATCCACCAGAGCCAGTGAAAGTCAACTTTAGATAGGATGACGACGTGTCCCAGTTGCCTAGTACTGTCCAGGTTTGCATCTGCTGTTCTGTTGTAGTTGTAAAGCATGCCTGCTTTCACTGTCAAAAATACCTGGCTTTAAACAAGAAATTATAGAATCACTCTCTGCCATGGCCAGAGGCAATGGTGCCCACTATGAGGGCCTAACCCTGGGCTGGTCTCCTGCCCTCTCTCCTGCTTCATACCCCCTTTCCCTCCCAGAGCCCTTGGCAGCTTTGGTGAGGGGAGGAGGGAGAGGAGTAGAAATGCGGGTCCGAGCACCCCCTCCAGCCCCCACCTCCTACCTTTTACCTCTGAAGCTTCCCACCTGAAGCAGGCCCAAGCTGGAGGATAGAGAATTAAGCTGGCGTTTTCGATCATTACATGGAAGTGGACCAATAGTTCCTGAACTGTGATTAGTAGTGACCAGAGTACTTCATGATCTCGACTGAAGGGATCGGCTCTGGGATGGCCTGAGATATGCTAGCCCACAGAGTCAGTTTGAATGGGTGGGTGGGGCGGGGGGTCAGGGGCAAATAAAAGTGTTTTCTGATTATACCCTTTATTTCTTACTTGTTAAAGATATTAGTTATGTATTATTATCAACATCCCCGCTATTGTTATTTATTTCTAGCTCTGTGGACACCCAGGCAAATGAACACTACTTCTGCTGGAGCTTTGGCCTCAACTCATTGTTCAACCTCACAGTCCGGTGAGCTGCCATGGGCCTCATGTAAACCTCTGGGTGTCGTCCTGAAAGACCAAGAGAGGACAGAGAGAGGAAAGGGAAAGTAAAAACAAAACACTCCCTCGAGGTTATCTAAAAATATTCATTGTCCAGTCCCCATCGTCAGGAGGTTGCACAGGGAAACGAAACTCATGATAACACAAAAGTACTTGTTCCTGCCCACCTGCTGTCACTCCGTCCCTGTGTCACCCACCT
The DNA here is from genome assembly GCF_000696425.1 of Galeopterus variegatus. NCBI lineage: Eukaryota > Metazoa > Chordata > Mammalia > Dermoptera > Cynocephalidae > Galeopterus > Galeopterus variegatus. The sequence continues at coordinate 108,642 of NW_007730665.1, forward strand.
CATGAGCCCTCCTGAATCAGTCTCCTGACGACTGACTGTGAGATAGTATAAACATCTGATAGGACGATGCAAACGATGCAAATCTATTCCAAAGACAAGTTTCGAATCTTGCAAAAGAAGGAGGACTCCATGGCATTGAGGAGAATGAAGTTGGGGAATTATTGCTCAGATCATAGCAAGCTCTTAAAAATAGGGACATAGGGGGCCGGCTACAGTGCGCCACTTGGGAGGGCGGTGGCGCTCCCGCCGAGGGTTCGGATCCCACATACAGACTGGTTCCCGCTCACTGGCTGAGCGAGGTGCGGGTGCGACACTGAGGGTTGCGATCCCTTGCCGGACACGAAAAAAGACAAAAAAAAAAAAAAAAAAAAAAAAAAAAAAAAAATAGGGACATAGTGGAGGGGTGCCTGTTAACCATGAGAAAAACAAAAAATCAGCAGAAATAGTGACCATAGAGCCTCTTCAAAGAGAAAAATGTATGTAGCAAACAATTATAAGAAGCCTTTGGGAAAATTCATAAAGCTCTTGAATACTTTTATAAAAATGTCCCTTCATATGATTGGCTATAACAGTAAAATATAAAGCAAAGGATGTAATATTATATTACACAAGCATTTTGATAGACTTTTCCAAAATAAATGACTCATTTCTTTGTTCAGTCTAAAAATTAATGCATATTTGTAATTATAACTTAAATTGTGTTAAATACAAGATAAAAAAGCTTAATTTTATAATTTTGAGTTTTATTTTTCAAGCTCAAGCCCCAGTCAAACCTTTTTTTCCATCCTTATTTACTTTTAATAAAATTGTCTCTCCTGAGTAGTTTCCTATTAGTGGCCATCCTAGAATTATTAAATAGTGAAGACTCTCTGCTCCTAATCCCCCATCTAAACTATATTCTTCAGCAGGGGTGGGACCGGAGGAGGCACTTGACTTACATCTGAATGATCCAGAGACTCACTAAAGGAAATCTCTAGAACAAAAAAAGCCTCAAAAGGCAAATTTTATATCTACTACACTTCTTATTGCTATTTTTTTATATTTTCCCTTCCTGGAAGCCAAACTCCCACCCTATCACATTGAAATACCAGGCAGCTGTCTCCCCTACTGGAGGCACCTGCCGGGCCCCCTCACCCCTCGCCCTGGCCCTGCCAGGCCTTAGCCCCTGGTGGGGGGGGGGACCTCCGACTGTGGGAGGGGTGCCAGGCTCTGATTCACAGTGAGGCCAAGGATGGCGCTGCCTGAGCAGCTCAGTCCACACCTGCGTTACTGTGGCGTGTTCTCCGGGGCCTTCAGGCTTTCTCTGGGGATGGGATGGGAAGAGGTTGTCTCCCAAGTGTCTTTGGACCCCATCTCTCTATATCGGCTGCTCAGAGGTTCTGGGTGTCCTATGAAGAGAAAAAATGAAAGGGGGTTGCCCACTTGCCCCAGTTCTACTGACCATCCCTTCGCTCCTTCAGCTAAAATCTGCACACACCCCTGCCCCTTTTCACCCCCTCTCACCTTCTCCACCAACCTCAGCTCATCCCTGATGACCCAGATCCAGTGTCCTTTCTTCCTTGGGAAGAACTGAGGTGGGGGGAAGCTTTGTCTTCCTCCTAGAGGTCTTACTGACCATCCCTTCGCTCCTTCAGCTAAAATCTGCACACACCCCTGCCCCTTTTCACCCCCTCTCACCTTCTCCACCAACCTCAGCTCACCCCTGATGACCCAGATCAAGTGTCCTTTCTTCCTTGGGAAGAACTGAGGTGGGGGGAAGCTTTGTCTTCCTCCTAGAGGTCAAGGTATGTCTAGAACAATCTAAAAGGCATGCCACCTCTGCCAACTTTGTGACCTCCTCCACCTGAGGAGGAGGCAAGAATCTGGGCCCACAGCTCAGGTGTGCAAGAAACATTACTTTTTATTTTAGAAAATCAGTATAATTTCAACTTCGAGTCCCCCTTTGGCTTAGCGGCTAGCAATTTCAGTGGTTGCTGGATAGGCTTTCTATCCCTGGGGACTGTGTCTCCATTCTGAGTGTCTTATTCTTGCCTCAGCAGCCGGGTGTACATGTGTGGTGTGTATGTGCGTATGTGTGGAGGGGGCCTCTGGCCCGGGTCATGTGTCCACACCAGCCTCCCAGGTCTGCATCGTCCCATCCCACCTTATGTTACTGACCCACACCTCTCTCACCTGCCACTGCAAGGCCTGTGTGGATCTGACTCTATGACTTCCGTGTCC
>NW_007730665.1:112105-140676 GCF_000696425.1 Galeopterus variegatus
CCTTCCACTAGTTGTGCAAAGACAGACCTGTGCTGGGGAAAAGCACAGCCTGTGCTCTGTGAATCCGCAATTACAGGCTTCTAAGCTTAGAATATCCCATTCCATTGCAAGTTAAATCATGCAGGTATATCTCTTTGGCCCAACTCAATAGGGGGATGTTTTCTTCCTTTTTAAAGTGGGGTTACTTGGCAGTATCAGCTTTCAGCTTGTTGTGAGTAGTTAAGTTTATTCAACATATAAATCTCTTAAAACCCATGCACTTAAATGTTTGTGGTCATGTGGAATATTATCAGTGTCAGTGATGGGCAGAGTTAAAGGCATTTTGGGTCAGTCTACTTTCTTTAAACCTTCTCCAAACATTTTAGGTTTGGCAAAACCTGAATTTCATTTTGCCAAACCAATGTGCCTGTAATGTGTAAACCCCTGTGTCTTTTCAGGGAAATGTAGTCCATATGTTTCTGATTGATTTACACTTAACTCATCTAAACGTTGTTTTGCTAGAGTTATTTGATGTCCAAAGGGCCTCGGAGCCTGTTTACGTCTGTCTAAGCTGTTTTTTCCCAGCCCCCCGAGACTCGGGAAGATCTGTTTTGCCAAGAGTAAACTAAATTGAACATTGCACCATGCCTCTCTGCCTCCACCCCCCAAGTTTGGATCAGACTTGGGTTGAATCTGAAATAGAGATCTGAGGAAGTTGCACTGGGCTTTGAAGTTGACCAAACCTTCTACTCCACATTTCACTAAGAGGAATCAGCCCAGAGCCTCCGCGTTGGGCACTGGGACCAATCTCAGCAGTACAGAGACCAACCCCCAGGCCAGGCCAACTTTCCAGCCTGGCCCTTTCCCTCACTGACACTCGGCTGTAACTAGCCAACAACGCTACCTCCATGATCCCTTTGCTTAGGATTCTTTCACCAGCTTCAACAGGGAGAGTGGAATAGATTTTCTACAGTGAATAACAGCTATCAGCCCTATTAGCTCTGTGACAATAATCTCATAGAGCAAGACTGTGGTTTTAAAACAAACAAAAGAAATCCTTAGTTAGTGCCCCACATCGCTGAACTCTAATTATAGATAGTCTGCATTTGCCTTTCAAATGAGTCCAAAAATTACCGAGCCACAAGTATTTAAAGCCATTCTACCCACTGCCAGAAGGAGCATGCCTGGCAGCATGGGTGACGCGGGCCCCCCGAGGCTCGGCTCTGGCGGAAGTGAGGAGAAGCCTGTTGCTTGAACTTGGACGGTACCTCACAGTTTTGGAAAGATAACGAGGAATGGGGACAAACTCACTGCAACTTCATGATTCATCGTGGAGGAAAGTGGCACTTTGTTCTGGAAGCAGCACTTTAATGGGCGTTTGGTCATGTTGGGGCAAACCCTGTCTGGAATGGAGATGTCTGAGACAAAGAGGACCTAGGCAAGCACGCTGGGAGAGAATGTGACCGCTGTCCTCTCGACAGGCAGAATTGCATCTCTGAGATTATCACTGCATTGATTTGGAGGCCAGTCTGAGATGTTTCTCTCTCATTTTGGATCCCAAAAGCTATTGCAGAACCTAGATTCTAGGTAGAAAGGACATGGTCAAAGAGTTGAGTTGGGGGAAAGTAAGCTGGCCCCCGAAATGTGGGGGCAAGTTAGGAGTTACAGACAAGGATTCCTGGGACGTCTTGTCTGCAGGGCTTTTAGCACAGCTTTTTGTTTCTGAATTGGAATTCCCTTCTGTTGTCTCTAGGCTTTCAGAAAATCTTGATCAATGATATAGTTTGGTCTTGATTGTGTTCTAGGGGACTGAAGGAGGGCCTGTGTCCATGACCTGGGGGAGCCAGCAACCTGGAGAAGCAGGAGGAGACTGAGAGGGAGAGACGGAGTGCTGGTTCATCCAGGGCAGCATGACGGGTGGCAAACAGGCTTGAACTTGGGACTGTGGATACACTCCTTGGGGATTCTCAGAAATGCCAGTGACGGGAATGGCACGCTAAAACTGGCTCTCCTGCAGCCTCCTGGGATGGGATCTAAGGCTGCAGCTATTTGGGTGTTAAGGGAAGAGTTGAGCTTTGAAGCTGGACAGCTTGGGGACATTGGCCTCACCTCAGTGTTAACTCTGGTGGGTGGTCAAGTAAACTGGACACCAGGTCACCACCGTCACAAGGTCTCCATGCTGGGACAGGCAGGTTGCTCTCCAAAGCCACATGAGCTGCTGGCCTCCCGCCTCCGTGCACCACCCAGTGTGGTTACCTGGACTGCATTCCAGCCGCCGCGCCCCACTGTCTTACTTTTCCTGCACTGTACTCTCGTGTGCAGCCAACAACTTATTCCGAGGGCCGAGAAATGCGTCTACTGTGAGCCTGTCGCTGAAGCTGTCATTTCCAGCCTTGGAAGCCTCCTTTTGGGGGAGCTGTGAGGAGAAACTCTTCCTCGTCTTAGTACCAGAAGCAGTTCAACTTCTTCTGAGGGGCATCTGTTTTGTTTTTCACTTTTATGTTGTAACTTCTCAGAATTGTGGTCAAATCCACATAACATAAATTTGACTGTCCTAACCGTTTTCATGTGTACAGTTCATGGCATTAACTACACTCTCATTGTTGACTATTCTGGGTACTCCACATCGGTGGAATCATACAGTATTTGTCCTTTTGTGACTGGCTTATTTCACGGGCCTGGCTTGTTTTTAACTTACGGTCACCAAATTCTTTAACAAATCAGACGTCCACCACTGCCGCCCCCGACCTTTCTGTTTGGCCACAGCAGCCAGAGAACAAAGCCAAATCCATGCCTGATCCAAAATAAGTATATGTGGTAGAAATTGCTGTTGCAGCCTCAACCCCTTTTTCCATTTTCTATTTATAGCCTTGTGTTTAATTTTTATTTCTGACTTACCTGTAATTTATCATATGGTTCTTTATCATATAGGCCTTTCTATAAGGCATCACCAATCCCCTTTGTAACAAGGAAGGATATGTTTTCTGGCCTTTTCTATTTAACAGGCCTTTACATCCAGGTATGGGCCACCACTCTGACCAGACGGAATTTGAAGGTAAGACTGGGGCTGAGGCTGGTGTTGGAGATGAAGGGTATTTCTTGAATGAGGAAGGGCCCAGATTTCTCATTTAAAGCTAATACTACCAGGACAAGATCTGAGCTGTTTTTCTTGGAGCTATTTTCCCACACTGGAAAATTGTTGGTGGCCATTAGGCCTCAAGGAGTCCATTTCTTTTTGCTCATCCTGGACTGGGCTCATAAGCCTGAACTAATGCTGGCTGGGGTCTGTAGCTAGACCTTCCAGGGGCTTCTCCTTCACAGCCTTTACCACCTATCCCAACCCCCCAACTGTTACACTTAGTCTAACTTCAGGGAAGACTGGTCCATGCAGGCTACAGGGTTGTGTATAGTATTTGCAGTCGGGAGACCTCACACCTGTCTCTGCCATCCATTAGCAGCGAGGCTTTTGGCAAGTCAATTCACCTAAGACTCCATCTCCTCCTCTGTAAAACAGCAATGCTAATACCCCTCTTTCAGGGATGTTGTCATATTAAGGGGGGTAACCACTAACATAATAACATGTTGTTACTATAGTAATTACTATTGAGAACCACTGATTATTATGCCTTATCCCCTGAATCCATGGATGGTGCCCAGCTCTTTTGCATCAACTTTGTGCTTCCTCTCTTGACCTAATTTTTAAAAATCTCAGAGTTAGTCTGAAAGATCTTGAGTTAGTCAGCTGGACCAATGGTTCCCAAAACTGGCTGCACCCAGTGGAGGCCAAAGAATCTGTATTTTTAGGTAGCTTCCCTAGTGGTTTGGCTTTGTGCATGGATGGGTGTCTGAGTTACCCCTGGTCTAGACCCTCTTCTGCCTTCAGGTAAGACCTCCTTTTTGCTCTTCCAGGCAGGTGAAAACCTGTCCTGTGTTTACAGACTTTAACAAGTGGGACTCCACAGCCCTCCGGGGAGCCCCCCAGCATCTCATGTCCTTCACTGCTCCGTTTTTATCCTTTGTATTCTCTGCCTATTTCTCCCAAGATCTTGAATGGCTCATGATTCCATCCAGCCATTGTCTTTGTCTCCCCATCTGGTTGCTATCCCGTCCTCTCCTTTGGGAGGTAGGTTCCATCCTCTGTCTCTTCTGGTTATTCTCTGAGGCTAGAGTTTTGCTAGATGCTAACTCCGACTCTTTATTCCTTCCCCACACTTTCTCCCATCTCCAGTTTGAGTTTATTTTTCTTCCTGCCTAACTACTTCTAATATACTAAGTCAATAAACAGATTCTCTGTGGTTACATATGGCAAACAGCTGAAATTTACAGTTGAGAGTAAAATTTCTTCATTTGGGGGAAAAAACCCCATCATTTCACACATTTAGAAAGTGGTCATTCTGATCTCCTGGGCAAATAAAAGTGTTTTATAACCTTCCACAAAAGCTTATGCCTTGATTAAATTTTTATTATGAATTATTAATTAAACCAAGGAAATGCAGAGGACTAAACCTTTGCTTAAATTTGCTCCAGATTGAGACACAAACCAAAGGCGGCAAGAAACCCTGAAGGGGAAGTTTAATGATGAGCAACACATATAAAACTATCCGAACACTTTCATCTGCCAAAGCCTGCAAACACGTGCCCAGGCCTGAACAAGGCTGGCAATAGGCCCGGAAGAAACAGGACCTCCTCAGCGAAAACACTTTCATCTGCCAAAGGCTGCAAACCAGCCATGTAAATGCACCCACGTGCCCAGGCCTGAACAAGGCTGGCAATAGGCCCGGAAGAAACAGGACCTCCTCAGCGACTCTCTCCTGAGTTCTGTGTTTGGGTGTCATGGGGTATTGTGCCTGGAGACACATGGGCTTATTCACTCTGTGAGTGGCTGTGCTTAGGTGGGGAGTGGCAGGCAGCAGAGTAGAAAAGCAGCCTAGTGTCTTGGAAGCTGAGCCTGAGGTCGGGAGATCGGGAGAAGCGGGCCACTGCTCTTGGGATCGAGTGATTGATTCAGCCAGGGCCACCCAGTGCAGCTGTGCAGGCTGCCTGGAGGCGAGGGCAAGTGGGTACAGAGATCTGGCTCATGTGCTCCCTGCCATGCCTTGCTCCTGGCTGCAGGGCTGCATCCAGCACAAGGAAGGACCTTCTTCTGACTTGAAGAAGGTCAAATTGGTCCAGCCTTGCTTGGAGGTCGATAGTGTATGTGTGGGGTAAGCAGGAGGGATGGGTCTGCATTCTTCCAAAAAGGGTGTCTTTTTCTTAGAACACAGAGGGGTTGTCTGGGCAAGTGGCAGCCTAGAATTCAGCTACAGCTTCTGAGGATGCAAAAGTGAACAAGACCCTGCCTTCCAAGAGCTCACAGCAACCTGGGGAAGCAGACTGTGAGCATCGTAACACACTGTGACAAATGCTGTACAAGACCCAGAGTCAGGGAGGCTCTCTTGGGGATGACATCTAAATGAGCCAAAGTGGAAGGGCCTGGGGATGCGGGTGTGGAGAGTGGGGAGGCACTGAAGGCAAACACAACAGCACAAGCTTGGTAATGGAGGACGGAAGACTGTGATCCGTCTGATGGGAAGAAAGCTCTTGGAGAGGACATGAGGATCCTGTGGGGGCTCCCCGCCATATGTGCTTGCAGTTCAAGCCATTTTCATATATGAGCAGTTATTCAAATACAAACAAAGAGGGTAATGCCCATTGCTTTTCCCCATTTAAAACAATTTTTTTAATCTATCAATATATAATGTAGTTAATTTTTGTGTTCCTTTACTGATTCCTCTTCCCCCCTTCTCTCCCCCCATCCCATCCATCAACATCATATCTGTTCACTTGTCTTAACAAGATCAAGGAATTGTTGTGTCTTCTCCGCCCCCCACCGCCATTTGTTTGTATAGTTATTTATTTATTTATTTTAGCTCCCACAAATAAGTGAGAACATTTGGTATTTCTCTTTCTGGGCTTGACTTATTTCACTTAATATAATTTTTTCTAAGTCCTTCCATGTTGCTGTGAATGGTAGTATTTCATTCTTTTTTATAGCACAGTAGTATTCCATTGTGTAGATATACCACAGTTTCCTTGTCCATTCATCTGATGGTGGACATTTGGGCTGCTTCCAACTGTTGGCCAGAGGGCTTGTGCAGAATGCACGTTCCCAGCACAGTGCTCGGCTCCAGCACTAGTTTCATCCCCTTCTGCACTTCCTCTTGCCCATCCCTTTTCAATATGAAAACAGGGATAAAAGGGTAACGACCTGACCCTTTGGCAATGAGCAGCCCCCTGTGATTTTGTCTCCACTTCTGAGCTGGGGTGTGTTGAGGTTGTGCCCCAGCAAGAAGCTGGCTTCCCTAGATCAATTGCTCCAGGAGAGGAGAGAAGGGAGCTCTTCAACTGCCTTGGTAAGCAAAAGATTCTGTTTTCTGATTATCTTTATGGGTTCCCTGCCTCCCCTGTGGATATCCAGGCTCCTGGTTATGACCGAGAAGATTCTGCATGGAGACCATGTGACATTTATTTGCTCTTATTTATACTGAATTCAGCACTCAAGGAAAGTGGCACGTTGACAACACTGCTTCCTAGCATGACATCACATAAATAAGTTTGAAGATGCTGCTTAATACGAACCCTGTAAAGATAAGAGAAATGATAGAAAGAACTGAGGATGCTGTTGCCTTTCTAACATCTGCTGTGAATCATAGCCCAGGGGAAGATGGAAAACCGAGGCACCCAGGGACAATGCACCGGCACAGGGGTCAGGAGAAGGGCTTCCATGGGGGCCATATCTCACATTCCTCCCATCACTTTGGTTGGAGCCTGGGCAGAGAAGGAAGTGGAGGTCTGTGGGGCTGGTCTGAAGGCTGGGGTGAGGTGGTTGGCCTTTGCTGGCATTTAGTTTTGTAATCTAGTACACTGAGTAAACCCAGCACTGTGCTCACTCCCCTAATTAGCCAGCACCTAATAAATACCTGTCGTGAGGCCAGCACAGGGGAGCTCTGAAAGAAGCAGACGATTCTGCCACCACAGAGGGATTACCTCAACCCTCCAGGATGACTCTTTCCTAAAAAAGGCAGTTCTCTCTCCTTACCCCATGTACCCAAGGGGAAAATCAGGTGCCAGATTCCTAGTTTACTTTGAGTGTCTTGAGGAAGAAAAGGCTCTTGGAAAAACCTTGCTTTATTCCTTTCCTTTGAAAGTTCCTTCTGTGGAATACAGCTCAATTATGGATCCCCAAAAGGCCCCTGAAGGATTAAAAAGGAGAGAGAGACAGTGACAGGCCAGGGTTTTGGGGCAGTAGAAGGTAACTTTTGGTTGGTGTCCTGCTGAGCCATTTGCTTTCCTAACTGGAGCTACTGCTGCAGAGTCGAAGGATGAGGGTGGGGCTGGGGCTGAGGCTGGGGTCGCTCAGTATCTGACCCCAAGTGATCACGTGAGCAAAACTCCTGTCATCTCCAATCAGAGTATTTTGAAAGGGGAAGACTGCTGGTGGGAAGGGGAGAGAGGCGGAGGAGGAGTGAGCCGCAGGTGCTTCCCTTCTTTGTGACAGATGGCCCCTCAACCCAGGCGCAGTGCTCCACGGTCCTCCCAGCAGGCTGCTTTCTGAGATAGGGTCTCCTCTGCGCTTCTGAGCCAGCCTGGGAGAGCCAGTGCTAACAGTGGGGAGGGAGTTTGGGGATGGAGGGTTGTGGCCAGGGAGTGAGAGGTGTGTGCGGGAGAGAGAAAAGGGAACTGAGGAAGAACACGAGGGAGGGAGACGGTACCTCACTAAAACCTCTGGTCTCTTTAAAACCATAAAGGGGTCCGGCTGAATTTATTGATTCAGGTCCATAAATAGCTCAATAGGATCTTAGAGACCATTTAGCTCAAAGCCTTCATTTTAGAGTTGGGGAAACTGAGGTCCGGGGGAGTTTTAACTTGCTTTTGGTCACGTGGTGAGTGTGTGGCCCAGCAGGGACCAAGATCCTCCAGGTTGAGGTTCATGGTCTTACCTTTGCTGGCGAGGTTGCTGTTCCTTTTGCATGAGGTAGAGGAAGAGCCCATGAGGAAACACTGACCTCAGAGTTAGGCGACCTTAGCTTTGGGGTCTAGTTGCCCAGTCCCCCCATCTTCCTTGGCACCATCTTTCCCCAGGCTTTCCAGACCAGGGCAGAGTGCCACCTCTGCTCTCAGGGTGAACTGTCGGGGTTTGCAGAAGAGCGTGTTCTAGGGAGCAAGACCCATTCTGAGGCCTCTGCTAGAAGTGTTCTTCCCCTTCCTTCTTTTGGAGGTGGCGGTTACCAGGCAACATGACCCTTGAAGAGGAGATAAACTGCCTCAGATATGAAGGGTTTATCTTTGAGGTTATTGCAGATGTACCTGACTTCTTCATCTAGTTCTGCCCGGAACTTCTTTTGGAGGTGGCGGTTACCAGGCAACATGACCCTTGAAGAGGAGATAAACTGCCTCAGATAGGAAGGGTTTATCTTTGAGGTTATTGCAGATGTACCTGACTTCTTCATCTAGTTCTGCCCGGATCTGAACTGGTAGCCAGATAAACTGTTGGCTGCCAAATTTGTATTTATCAAGTCTAAACAATTGTCAGAAGGCAATTATCCCCTGGGAGGGCCGTGGCTCCAGATACGCAGAGCCCTGCAGTCTGGCTGCAGATTTTCTCCTCTTCTCCTGCTGTCCTAAATTTTAAAGGAGGTTTGATGTTCCAACACATTTGTTTTGGTGTTCTTTTGCCCATAGCCGAAAATAAAATCCAAAGGATTTTATAGGTGGATAAATCCTTTTTAAAGGCCCTTTTGTTATCACCATGGGGTTTGTGGGCACTAAAACTGGGTTTTAAGGGACCAATGAAAACTTTGAATCACAGTTTGCTGTATATGGAAAGGACCAAGTGACCATTTGGCACAGTCACTTCATGTTGTAGGTGAAGAAGCCACAGCACAGAGGGACTTGATGTCTTGTGAAGGAACATGCTGTTTAGAATTGGGCAGATGGGGGCTGGGAGCTTGGCATGGCCACTGACCTGCTGCCTAGCCTTAGGTGAACTCCTGGATCCTCTATTTCCCTACTGCATGGAGATAATAATCCGGACCTCACAGCGTTGTTGTGAGGGGTAAAATCATTTCCCCTGATCAAGGCCACACAGATAACTGGGGGCAGAGCCAGAACCCTAGTATCCTGGCTCCCCGATCTCTATTCTTTCCATTACACTGTGGAATTTTCTTCTCGGGAGGTCTTCGATTTACCATTGAATAAAAAGTAAAATTCTATTCAGTGTTTCACAGATGCAACACCTCCAGATGGTCTGAGGCTCATTTCTGCTCTGAAACTCATGTTTATATGATGACAGCATCTATATTTTTTTCTGGATGAATTAATAATCGACTTGCCATTGTATTTAGGAAAAGCCAGACATCACCTCATGGATGTCTCGTAGAAAGGGAGCCGTCATTTATTCCATTCATTATGGCAAATTTTCTGTTTAGATTTGGTGGCAGCAGGAAGAGAGGACTGGGGGACTTTTTGCCCGGCGGAAGGGAGTCCCTGATCCACACCCGGAAGCCCCCTGGATGACAGGCCCATCCCAGTGTTCCAGGCTGAGTCTGAGGTCCCGGGACTGGTTCCGGCCTGTCCTTGCCACGCTCCCCAGGGCGTTGTCTGCACTTCGGTCACTAGGTGGCGCCACAGGAACATCCTCGCGGCCCGAGGTGCGGTCGCAGACCGGGAGGACTCGCCTCGGCGCCGCGGAATTCTCCGGCTTTGCACACAGGGTCGGGGGTCCGGCTGGCCACCTCTCGCCACCCCGCGCTCCCATCAGAAGCACAGCCCCTCTCCGGGGAAGAGCTGGCGCTGTCCTGCCCGGCGATGCGATCCGTGCCCATTGGTGTTAGGCGTCTCCAGTTCAGCGTTTTCACCGCCGAAGGCTAAGCTTGTTTGCTCCCCCTCAGGCTCTGCCCCCGTCCCCGGGTTACTAGTGATTCATCTGCTTTGAGTGGCATCATCACACGGGGTTGGGGTGCTGAATATACCTGCTCTTCTGTTTTTAAAAGGCTGCAGACACGCAAGGGTATGCATGCATGATGGGCGCCTCGGTGTTGGCGGGAGGGAGTTTACGTGGCTGGCCCGTGTGTCACGATGCTGTTGGGCCAGGGGCGTCCCAGGCGCGGCGTGTCCCCTGCAGGCGGGCCGGGGTCCCCCTCCACTCTTCGGCCCACGTCATTTGCCGGCCTCGGAACCCGCAGAGATTCTCAATTGCTTCTCAAATGGCAAGAAAGTTTCCCCGCTTCAAAGTCGATGGCTGTCCTGTCACCTCCCCGACTGCATCACCATCTGCACATCGCCCACCTCCTCTGCCATGTCCACATGGCTCCTTGACCCCTTGGGTTCTCCGCTCGCTGCTCCCCAGCACCCTCCAAGGTCGCAGGTCCTTTCTCCGGGACTCCTCAGGGGCGCTGGTGTCGGCTGGATCCTGGGTCCCTCCCCACACCTAGGCTTCCTTCCACTGCCAGGTTCTGGAGGATCCGGAATTAAGCCTAGTGTGGCCCCCTTCCTCCCGTCAGCACACTGGGTAGCCTTTTCCTGTTTGCAGGGCCGGCAGGATTGAACTTGAGGTGAGAGCACGGACGGTTTCTTTTTCTTCCCCAGAGGCTGCCTTTTGACTAGTGAGTACGACGACGGCTGTGCCCACGGCTTATGCCTGTTACACCTCCTGGGAGGGCAGGCCCGGGAAGTTGGTGCAAATGAGCATAAAGGGCTGGCAGAGGAGAAAGGGAGAGGGAGGACCAGGAAGGGTTGGGAGAACAGGGGGACCCATGTTTGCTGTCCGTGGTCTCTGAATCCTGCCTTTGCTGTTTGAGAGCTCGACGACTGTGGCTAAGTGCCATGACTTCTTGAGCCTCAGTTTCCTGCTCTGTAAAATGGGAATACTACTACTTACCTCATAGAGTTAGTGCGAGTATTATGAACTCTTATGTATATAAAGTGCCCTCCCGACAAATAAAAAGGGCTCAGTAATGGTTGCTGTTGTCATTATCAAATCTAAGCCCCTGTTCTAGTGTCTCACCAAACTGATCTCACAGAAATTGAAAGGCACCTGCTTTTCCCACCTTCTTTGGGATTAGGAGAAACTTTCCCTGAGCTATTAGTGTTTTCCTTTGTTTTATAAACCTGTCCTCTCCATGACTGAAAGGAAGAGAAATGTAGCTGGCTTGTTTTCTTCTCCCAGGACTCTTGAAGAGGGATTCAGAATGTGGCCAGGCCACTGGGGATAATTGCTGTAATGCTAGGCTGTCAGCTTCCTCATTAGTACAATGGGGGTTTTCTATGGGCCCCTTTCTTTCAAGACATATTCCGAACACCAGATATTACTTCACCATCTTATGGGGATAATTGCTGTAATGCTAGGCTGTCAGCTTCCTCATTAGTACAATGGGGGTTTCTATGGGCCCCTTTCTTTCAAGACATATTCCGAACACCAGATATTACTTCACCATCTTACTGGAATGGCCTGCATGTGGCAGTAAGTCCATCTCATTGCTTTTGGTGAAAATCAGTGCAGTTTGTAAAGATTTCTCATTGTGAGACTGAGTAAATCATCACTTTGACTAAAGACCAAACCAGGTATTCCTTTGCCTCTAAATCCCTCTTGCTACTGAAAACATAAGAAAAGTCCTATCTAAAGTCCTGGTTTTGCTCTGTAGTGACCATCCATGTGCTATTAGAGAATGACTACTCTTGTTTCAAGAGTTTAAATGGTAACAGTATCATCACCTTTGAATAATCCTCTCTACCTTATTGATACCATGGGGTTGACAGTCACTCTGTAGATGAGGAAACTGGGACACATGAAAGGGAAACTCTGATCACCCTTCCATTACATTTCCAATCCTAATCCAGCACCACCCGTGGATGCTACAGGGACGTCTGAAGGTCTCACCAGCCTCTGCAATTGGTCACCATGATATTCCATGGACAGAACAAATGGTCTTAGAGTCCTGTTGGGATCCTTGCTGAGAGCAGGCAAACCTTTCTTCCAGCTTGGGGCTGTGAACTGCAGCTTGGAGGACTGCGACCATGAGCGTCAGACGCCTGGGTCCGCTGCTCTTGTCTCTGTGCTCCCGATCCTCTGGCCTCTGGTCTTTGGACCTCAGCAGAGAACTGAACTCTTTTGTTAATACGATATATGACTGATACAGCTAGCCATCCCCTAATGCGAATGACTCAGTTTATCAGTGCTGGGCTAAAGATGGCTCCTTCGCTTGCCAGCAGCCTTAAACAGTATTTCATTAAAACTGGCTTAATTATTTTGAGAAGACTGCCCAATTAAAAACTATACACTCCCTCTCTATCTGTTTCTACATAGAGCTGTATATATAATACATATTTGTAAGTGTGTATGTGTGTGTGTTTATATATAGGCTTAGCAATTTAATTACATGAGATAAGTTGTTTAAAAAATAACACCCAGGAGCTGGCCCTCTTTCTGTTGCTAGATTCAGAGTAGAGGCCATCCTGGGAGGGGATGGTGTTGGTGGCCTCTTAAGGACTCTGCAATGAATGTCCCAACTACACAGAGCCCTGCCCCATTTTCAAGAGACAGCAACTTTGGGAGAGGCTGATTCTGACATCTGCTGTTCTCTCAGGATGTCCCTTTCCCTTCCCAACAGTATTGAGATGCTTGGGCCGAGGAAAGTTGGGGCAAAGTGTCCTTGCCAAAGCTCAGGAGAGACATGGACTTGAGGCTTTTGTTTCTGGAGCTGCTTGTCTAGCTTTCCTAGTGAGCAAATATGTTCTCTTTAAAGAAACAAACAAACAAAGCAAAAACACCAATTCATCCGGATTTTATTCATTTGTTTTAAATACAAACAAAAGAAGAGTGGTTATTTCTGCACCAACTATTTCAGATGCAAGTCACTCAATCGCTCGGGGTGGTTGGATGGTGCTTGGCACCATAGGACCCACAGGGCTAGTTGCAACTGTTATTCGGTAAGGCTTTTTTCTTTCCAAAATTCCCAGTGTTCCTTTAAGGCCCATTTAGCTGCGGGTTTTGTTTATTCTCCCGGCAATCAGCATTTAAAATAAGACAAACAAGCATTTTTCCTGGTCTGTGAATCCCTGGTGGCCAGCCTCCACCTGCATACCTGAAGCCAACGTGTCCAATTGAATTTCTCTGTAACCCATAGCCCTTCAGAGACCTGCCCCCTCCATATACCGGGCTGGAAATAGAGAACTTAAGCAGGGCAAATGTAATTTTAAGAATTGCTAATGATGCTAGAAATCTGCAATGCAATTAGCATCATTGGATTTGGTGCTCCTCCGAAGGCACAAAACTCCTTGTCATACCACAGTGGCAGCAGCAGCAGCAGCAAGTACCTCCACATGTGCCCAGGCAGCCCTGGGTATGCTGGCAGCCACTTCTCACCAAGATGTGAGCAGTTGGTTAGGCTTCCTCTTTCTCTCTGAGACAGAAACTTGTCTCTTTTCTGGATTGCAGAGGGATGGATATTTTCCATTGGTTATGACCTTTGTGTCCAGTCCTCCAGTGGAGTAACCCTGTTTTCTAGGAAATTGAGACCCCACTTTGTGAACTCATTTTGTTCCCTGACATTTCAGCACCCCAGTTCAACCAGTTATCCCCCAATAATTCTGAACTCTAGTTATTCTGGTGCTGTTAATCCACACCTCTGCACTGGTGGGGGCCCTCCCACCACTACCCACCAGAGAATATACCCTCCTTTTCTCTCTCTCTCTCCTTCTTCTCTAATTTCCCTATTTTCTCCACTCTCCATGGCTCAGAGGTCATATGAAGAGTTAAAATAGGGATCCGAAGAGAGCCAGAGGGAGAGAGGGAGTGAGAAAGAAAAGAGAGAGAGAGAGAGAGAGAGAGAACATGAATTATTGGATTAAAACTAAACCTTCACTTTTTCATAGAAAAATCATTTTTGCTCTCTGGAAAAATAACATGAACCAGGCATGGAAACCATGTTAGCTGGCTAAGAGATTGCAAAATCTGGAAGATGATCTGGGTGAGTTGGTTGGATTTAGCAAAAGTTTGTACTCTGGGGATCCTCTTTCAAATACGGAGGCCCAAATCAGAAGCTTGTAGAGGGGAGCTATTCTTCCAAGATTCCAGATTTGTCAGTGAGACAACACGTTCTGGGGCAAATTGATTTCACCCTTGGGAAACTGGAGATTTTTCAAAGTTATGTCTGCAAAGCCAGCTAACGCAGTTCCCCATTAGTGCATTAAAGTGTGCCCTTATTAATTCAAACATAAAGGCAACAAAATAAGCTGTTAAATTTAAAATATAATACATATATAATGAGGAGAATGTGTGAAAGCCTTATTCAAATGAAAATACAGGAGTGTTTGAACTACTGAGGTATCTTTTGTATTGAATTATGAGCATATGTAATAGATTTAATTATTAATTTCCCCATTGTTCTATGCACACAGACAGGGTTCAAGGCACAGTCATTCTCTGGCTTTCATAGATCTAATTTGTATAATTATTGCCTGAATAAAAAATTGCTCCAATTCCTCGCTCTCTTTCTTTTTTTCCCCCCTTCTAAATACTATTTCAATGCTGCATTCCAAAAGGGGAACACCTGCCACTTCTTCAAAGTCAGCTGATCATTTGGGATGATGGACGGCGCGGCTGCCGATGACGTCCCCTTTCAAGTCTCTTTGTCTAAGTGAATTATCGTGCATCCTTTTAATTTTATTGAACAAATTACATTTGTCAAGGTCTATCTTTGTAAATAAATGATAACTAGAGACACATGGATGCGTATTTCTGCTGTTCAAGGGCTCTTGTTCCATTTCTGGAAGCCAGATGAACATGGAACAAAGGAGAAACTTTCCTCTAAAAGCAATTATCTTTCTGCATTCCCATCAGTATAATTATATTGCAGGGAATTTTAAGAAGCTGTAGAAGTAGAATTGAATGCTTAAAACTGTGTTTGCTGAATTGCTATGTGAAAGTTGAACAGGCTCTACTGCATCACACAAAATAGTCTAACTCTCTCCTGGCCACATTTCTATAAGTTTAGAATGTGCCTGAAGGACGGAGACAGTGTAGGGAGGGTCAAGGATGAGGGAGGCTATGTTTAGGGGTCCCTGTATGTCTTGAATGGAATATTTAATGACATTTTTGAAACCCGAGGGCTGTTAGCAAGGTGACTGAGTGTGTGTACGATAAAACTACCCATTTCCAGTGTATTTGGAAAGCTTCTGATTTGCAGATTGCTCTCTGCCTGGAACAGAAACCTACTAGCTTATTAACTAATCCATGAGTGGTGGTAGAATGAGGAGGGGGCAGTTTATGAAATGATAGCAGCAATTACATTGCCCCCAAAAGCAAGTGGGTTACAGAGATATTGAATGTGGTTTGTGTGGCTTTTGTGTCAATACTGCATGTCAACAAGGATAATTTCTTTATCATTGGCCCCCTGGAATCTAGTGAAGTAACTGCATTATCTTATCGCTGATGGCTCAACAATAGTCTCATTCCTTCCCCTTCCTAATTTTTAACAACCCCCCTGATGGACATTCAGGGAGGAAAAAAGCACCAGTGAGAAGTGACAATAGAGAATGGCAGATCATGGGTTAGTTTAATATGGTTGGTAGGTTTTATTACCAGACCACTGATGGGATAACATAATAGTCTAGAGATCCTGAAAAAAAGCAACCCGGAAGCAAGGTGATCGTGTATCTTCAAAGAGGAGTGGGTAAAAGGGTGACTCAGAATCCTGGAAGTAATATTTCCAGCTCACACGAGGCCGTATGGAGCAGTGGGAAGAGCACGGGGCGCAGGGGTCGGGACGGGGCAGCCACGTGGCCTCCTGCACCCCACTGCCTGCACCTGTGGGCAGAGCGGTCTGGGCCAGATGATGGACTAGCTTATGTTTAGATTCAGGGTCCAAGATCATGAACCCCATTATCTGGGGCATGGCTCTCTGTAGGAAAGTGGTACAGGGAAGATCCACGTACTGGGATTGCATTGCTAGAGCTTTATGAAAGTGCTGATAGGGAAACATAGTTTATTCTCTTAAGAAAATGGGTCCGGTGCTTTCTCTCTCTCATTTCTGTGATGCGGGTTTGGTGATAAGCGAGGGTTGAAAGAACCCCCAGTGATCGTTGGAGAGAACATGGTCAGAAAGGGGTAGGACTACAAAATAGGGTTTTAAAGAAAAAAAAAAGCCCTGAAACATAATTGATTGTACATATCTGTGGTATGCAGAATTGAATATCAATACCTGTGTACAATATGTGATGATCAAGGCAGGATAGTTAGTATATTCACAAAATGTGATCATTCTTTATGATCCTTGAAATGGAGCCTTGGGCATGTTGGTTATCAAGAAGACTCGTCTTTCAGGAGGAAGAGGCTCATGTGACTGACTTGTTTGATTCAGATGATCTCACTGAGCAGGCCAAGAAGGGAATGGGAGAGAGTGCTGCTTAGTGTTGAATTCAGTTCCCCACAAAAGTGTCAGACACTCTGCCTGGTGCAGGAGTACGAGGGCCCATGGTCCCTGTCATCAGGACCGTGCTGCAGGAGTCTGACGGCGAGGCCAGTTGGGAACACCAGTGATTATAGGGCAGAGTGATAAGGGCCATGCCAGAGGTTTCCTGGGGGCTGGGGGTGGCCAGGGAGGGCCATGGAAGGAAGTGAGGCTTGAGTCGACAGAGGTAAAAGTGGGGGTCGGGAAGTGGCAATAGAGGGAAGGAAATGTGAGGACCAGTGACACGTGCAAGAAGCTGCTGATGTTTGAAGATGGCTAAGGATGAGGGTGAGGTGGGCAATTGGAGGGAATGAGGCTAAGACATCAGCTGTGCCAGTCAAGGAGAGGGCCGGGGGCCTCGCTGGAAAGCTTGAACTTCATGCTCCAAGTTGCGGGAAAGCGCTGAGGAGTTTCACAGGTGAGGGGCGCGATCAGGGTCGAGTTAGGGTCACGTTGGCTGCCCGGACTGGTTGCTGGGGCCCAGTAAAAAATGAAAATGTGGGGTGGGACCCTGTTGAAAAACCAGGAAAGAAAGTGCTGTTAAAGGTATTAAAATGTAGAGCTTTTTCTTTTATTCTGCAGTCTCTCAGTCTGCCATGGTATTTTTAATTTGCTCTTTAATGTCACCCCCCCTCCCCCAGGCACTCATGTAGTATACTCATGGGGCAAGTAAACACCCTCATGGGAGCCTGAGGTTCTACCCTGAGACTTGGCACAGGCGAGGCTCCCTGGCAGCTGGGCTCTCCCTCTCAGGAGCTGTTGTGCTGGTGGGCATGTCTCCTCCAGGGGCAGGAAGGTGGAGCCAGGCATCTACCCTTCCCAGAGGCCCAGTGCCCCAACCTTTGGTAGATAGGTGACTCCCAAGGCTATTGCAACTTCTGTGCAGGATGCACTAGGTATCTGGGTTGGGGGTGGGCACGGGGCTGCCCATGTCAAGTTGCCTGGTGCATGTGCTGTGGTACTTCCAGCCCAGGGTGGGGGTGGCTGCTGCCCTGCCCACCCCTAGACACTGTGAGGCATGCTCGCCCAACCCTGACTCTCCCCACACCTGTGCCCAGGCCCTGCTGGGGGCGGAGCAGGCAGTGGTCACTGGGAAGGGCTGGGAGAGGGGAAGAAAGGCAAGGCCGTGGCCACCGGAGGCAGGGGAGTAGATGGCTGGGAACATGTCCTGGGAGGTGGGATGTGGGAGGAGATGCTGCACATGTGAACCAAGGCTCTAAGTCCCCAGAGCATGGTCCATTGTCCCATGGACTTCACTTCCAAAATACTACATTATTAAGAATTTCAAGATTGGAACCACAGAGTGTTAAACCTCAAGTGTGGGTCCCTGTGCTATGCGAGTGCAGTGGTCACTCACCCATGCAGCCTATGGCAGCAGGGGGACTGAAGAGGAGCCCGGCTAGGGGCAGGCAGCCCATCAGGAAGGGGCTGGAGCTATCTGGGCCATGAGTCATGAGAACTGCCACTGAGGGAGTGGTGGCGAGAACGGAGAGGAAGCAACGATGGGAGACGTCAGGAGGGAGAGTCTGTAGGATAGAGAGGCGAACAGGGTGTGGGGTGAGTGAGGCAGTGGGAGGTGGGGTAGCTTCCAGGTTTCTAGTGTCGGCAACTGGCACTTTATGAAATACTTCCACGTGAATTGTATCATTTAATCTGCAAAATAGCCTGCAGAATATATATTACTGTTACTTTCATTTTATGTAGGGAAATAGCTCGGAGTTCTTGGGACTCCACCCGAGGCATTTGATTAAAATTGCACATTCAGTCTCCCATGCCATTTGGTCCTCCTGCTGCTCCGGATCATTCTGCCTTGTTCATTCATTCATTCGTTCATACATTCATTGCTATATTCAACAAATACTAATTAGGTGAACACTATGTGCCAGGCGCTCGTCTAGGAGCTGGAAGTACCCTGGTAAAGAAGCCACACAGGCCTCTACTCACAGGGAGGGCACATTCTGGTAGGGCTCAGGCGCCAGAGTTAATCAAGGTTTTAAGGGCTGTGGAAGCTGTTATCTGTTTTTCTGTTCTGTTTCTTGTCCCAGTTTGTAATGAATTAGAGCTTGATTAGCTGCAACAGAGCACTCATGACTACAGGGAGAGGAATAAAGTGTCCTTTCACCCACCCCTATCCGAAAGCTGTGTGTAATTAGGAGAATCAAACCCTAGTGCTCTTTCTCCACCTGGCTTGGCTGAGGTTCGTTCATTCTGGAGATAAATAATTATGTCGTTTTGTTCTTTTATTAAAAAAAAATCTTATCTGTTTCAAATAATGTTATAAATCTCAGGTTAGGAGACTGGATACTCCTGATGAAGAATTAATTTCAAAGTATTAAATTGCTGCTGAGCCAACAGCAATGGTTCTGAATACTGTTCTGATGACTCAACAATATGGGTCAAGAAGGCACTGAACAGGCTGACGACTCAGCCCCTCCCAATGTCTTGCACCGTAGAAGACCTTCGGGAATGCATGTGTTGAATGGTGTGATGAACCAGCTTTCTCCCTTGGCTGCCAGATGGCTCAGGGTGCTAGTCAGGGCATGATGCATTTGAGGGAAGTTTGGAATCTGAAATCCTTCTAAAGGCAATGCTTCCTTCCTTGATAGGAAACAACATTATCATAAGAGTGATCGAGACTGCCGACTTAGTGGTTGTCTAAACTAAAATCATTGTTCTTGCAGGACAACCTCCTGGGCCAGATGATGTCTCTATGGCCTGTCATGCATCAGAGAGTCTGGGGAAATGTGACATGAAAACCTGTGATACCAGCAGGTGCACATCGCACACCAGTCTATACACTCTACATTGTCTGGGTATGGTCCTTGGCTTCTGAGCTGATGGCCAAGAGGGGGTTGGAAGAATGAGAAGTAGAGGGGTTGGTCCTAGGAGGTCTGGTGTGCAGTAGGCCTGGGAGAGTGTGAATCAGGAAGCCTGATCCAAACCAAGAGGCATCAAGGGATCTGAAGACCCTCGTCATCCTGCGGGCCCAGTGTGGCCGCCCATCACGTGCAGGCCGCCTCCTTGTTGTGTGTCTGCTGCGTGCAGCAGGGCTCTTCCTCTGGCATTGCTCTGTACTCACACGGTCCTTCTCCATAGTAACAGAAGCTTTCACTGAGTTAACACCTCAACCCATTAAGCTTAAGTGCTTTCAAAACATTTTATTATTGGCTGAGTGTTTGTGAAGCAGCTTACCTTGGACTCCGACTGGCTTCAAGAGATTTGTGTCTGTCTTGTATTCCGGAGGAGCTGCACCACGAGCCCAGCACATTCCAGCACCCAGATTTCCACCCCTTACTTGCCTCTGTTGCTGAACAGCCTGATGCTGTTCATGGGAAGGCCATGATGAATTTTGATGTAAGCCTTTGTATCATCATTTGGCTAACCTAAACAGAGACATCGTCCCCTTTAAAAATAATTAAAAATTGTACGTTACAGGTGGAATCTGCCCACCAGGGTCAGCCAATGAGGATGTGACTAGGTAAGTGAGGGAGTGAAGCTTTCTGAGAAATCCAATGGACCATGTTCTGGGTCCTTTCTGGGACACTTCCCAGTATCCAGTTCTCTAGTCTCTGTTGGCAGCCAGGCATCTGTGTCTGCATTCATGTTACAATCATGATGTGATAGTTGGCTAACCCAAGGAAATAAAATTCATGTGTTGAATCTTGTTAAAATTACTTAAATGGGCACACCAGCATTTTAGGTAAGAGCTATGAATTTTGAGCAAATTTGACCCGTTCATGAGATATCTTCAGAGACCCATTTTAGTTTGTGTGTGTGTGTGTGTGTGTGTGTAAGGGGAGGGGAGTAACTTGGGTATTAAACATCAAAAGATCTTGATATGCAATTAATAGATGCAATAGATAAGGTACTGATTGCACTAGAACCATGATAGGTTCTACTGTGATTTTCTTTCTGCACATAACATAGGATTTGCAATATGAAAACTAATGCATGGAATAAACTGGATAGGTAGCTTAAGCAAATACGAGGATAAAGAACTCTATGATAATAAACCACAGTGCACATTTGCAATGGGTGAGATAAATTCCATTCATGAAGAGATTTTGATTTCAGCCCTTTAGAAGAGAATTATAAGATAGTGGCAGCATCTAATCTTGAGGTGGGTAGATAATGGTGAGATGCCTAATCATGAATAATTTTAAAATCAATCTGTGGCTAAATGTGGTGGCTTCAAATCACCTTACAGCTTTGGGCTGTGGAGGGGAAAAGCCACTGCGGTAAAATAGAGTAAGAAACAGGAGATGCAAAGCTCACCTCATTCCTTGCTCTAATCCCACTGCTGCTCTTTAACTGCTCTGAGACTGAAGATTCCTTTTCCTGGAGCTCCAGAGTGTCCCGCATCTTCCCAGAGTCGGGTCCTGCTGCCCGGCTCACACAGCCGGTGAAGCTGCTGCCCGCTTCCTGCCGCAGGTGGGTGAGCGACTGGGCAAGAGTGTCCCGCATCTTCCCAGAGTCGGGTCCTGCTGCCTGGCTCACACAGCCGGTGAAGCTGCTGCCCGCTTCCTGCCGCAGGTGGGTGAGCGACTGGGCAGAGGCCTGGCTTGCTGCCTTCTTGGACATCCTAGGTGACCTGCAGTCCAGCCTCAGCGAGGCCTAGGGAGGGAGCTGTGGAAACACAGCAACCAAGAAAAGAATAGCTGCCCGAGGCTTCCAGAGGGCCCTGGAACTGGAGTGTGATGAGAAAATCATCACTTGGAGGAGTGGTCCCAGCCACAGCAGGGCTTGAGGGGCGGTCCAGGCCACAGGTGTGTTTCCACCTAATTGGAGTGCAGGGTTTGGGGTGGGAGCTGGTGGGCTAGGCAGCATTTACATTGTGCAAACCAGACACTCCTGGAAATCTTCTGCCCACAACCCCCTACCTTCAAGCCTGACTGTGTGCACCTAAAATATTCCAACAGTACATGTTAATGACAGCTAAACCGTCATGACACAACATCATGGCTATTTTGAACATCCGTGGATTCTCTGTATTGCTGGCAAAATGTTTTTCTGTACCCACAATCACACGTCTGTTTTCACTTTCAGGTCTTTGTGGCTCATCCTCACTCACAGATGATTAAGATAACGATGATGATGATGATGATAGCAGCCAACACTATGCAATGCTAGGCATTAAGCACATGCCAAATGTTAACTCATTTAATCTTCCTAAGACCCCTCTGAGGTAGGTTTATTATTATTTCCATTTTACAGATGAAGAAACAGAGGCTCAGCCAGGATTCAAATCCATGCACTCAATACTTTTGCTCATTCAAAATCATTTATTAGGCATCTTTGTGCAAAAGATCAAGGGAGGGGGTGCTATTATTATTTCCATTTTACAGATGAAGAAACAGAGGCTCAGCCAGGATTCAAATCCATGCACTCAACACTTTTGCTCATTCAAAATCATTTATTAGGCATCTTTGTGCAAAAGATCAAGGGAGGGGGTGGTGGCTGGTGGCGGGTGGATACAGAGATGGATAATATGGAATATTTGCATGTCAGGAGACATCATTCAGTAGCCAATACTCTGTTAAATGTTTAAGAGTATAAAAGAATAAGAATTGCTCCTTGGTCTCAAACTGATCTTTAAAATATATTTTTTAATTGATAAATAATAATTGTATGTATTTATGGGGAACAGTGCGATGTTTCAATATACGTGTACATTATGGAATGATCAAATCAGGCTCATTTACATATCCATCCCCTCACATATTTATCATTTCTTTGTGGTGAGAATATTTAAAATCCACACTTTTAGCAATTTAGAAATATACTTATTATTAACTATAGTTACCATGCTGTGCAATAGAACACTAGAGCTTGTTCCTAACTGAAATTTGTACCCTTTGACCAACATTTCCCCTTATGCCACCCATCCTTCCCCACCAGCTTCTGGTAGGCACCATTCTACTCCTGTGCATTCAGCTGTTCTAGATTCCATATGTGAGTGAGATCACGTGGTGTTTCTCTGTGCCTGGCTTTGCACAGTGTTCTCTAGATTCATCCATGGTGTCACAAATGACAGAATTTCATGTTTCAAAAAACTGAATAGTATTCCATTATGTATATATACCACTTTTTTTTTTTAATCCGTTCATCTGTTGATGGACACTTAGGTGGGTTCCATATCTTGGCTATTGTGAATAACGCTGCACTGAACATGGGAGTGCATATATCTCTCTGACATACTGATTTCAATTCCTTTGGATATACACCCAGAAGTGGGACTGCTGGATAATGTGGTGATTCTATTTTTAGTTTTGATAGGTATTTTAACAGAGGAGTGGGGACAGGCACGTTGGCTGGTGCATGCACGCACACACAAAGCATGGTGGGGTGAAGAGTGTGGCCTTAAGAAGGCAGCAGGCTCTACTGCGGGCCTGGATTTTAGTACACTGTAGCTGTGCGGCCTTCACCCAGCCATGGATTTCTAGAACATTAGAATGAAGACCCAGAACCCTTATTTTACAGATGAAAAAATTGAAGCTCAGAAAGTTATCACAAGCTGGAGAAATATTTTTAAAACTGATACATTCTGTGATTGAAGTGTTCCTTTCAGCCTCTAGACATATGAATCTTAAGTTGTAAGTGATTATGTTTAATTTTCCAATACTTAAATAACATACATGCTAGGGGGTTTGGCAAGCTGCCGGTTTGGGAATACAGTATCATGAAGTCTTCCTAGAGACAGTGAGAGAAACTTCAAAGGAGGAGAGAAAGCAGCACAGAAAACGTGAAGGACATGCTCCCAGCACCTTGGGGTACTGGGGTGGGAGCTTGGAGGTAACATAAAGAAGAATGGTGGGACGGGCAGAAGCCAGAGTTGGCTGGGATGAGGGAGGGCTGCAAGAAACACTGCAGGGCCAGAGGCAGCATTTGGGAGGTCTGGGAAGGCAGAGGAGGTGAGGACAGGAGGAATGTTCTCCTAGGCTTAAGCCTTTCTCTTCCTCATCCACATACGATTCATGTCTCATGTCACTTATCTGTGCAAGTGTGCCCTGGGCTTCTGTTACTGTGCTTGGTTGCTTTGGGTAAGTGTCTAATAACAAGTTTGGGAAACTGGTAGAGGATGAGGCCTCCAAATCCTCCCACATGGAAGCTGAATCCTTAGATAATCTACATGCACAACCAGCCTTTAACACTCATTTGAAGCCTTTATTTCTTCAACAAGAACCCTCTTTAAGTTTGGCCTCCTTCACCTGCTAGAGTTGGGGGGCAAGGGTGCCGAGAGAAGGGGGAGTTTCCTATTTCTTTTTAGGCAGTGACTATATCCTGAGCACCACCAATAATGGAGATGTAAAAAAGAGGAAGAATTAGAAGAGAGAGAGGAGAGAGAGGAGAGAGAGGGGAGAGAGAGAGAGAGAGAGAGAGAGAGAGAGAGAGAGAGAGAGAGAGAGAGGGGGGGGGGATAGGATGCATCTGGTGGGTACCACTTGGGAGCTCCAGTTCCTTTGGGCTACATGCTTCCCTGGTTGGCACTGCTTGAAAAGCCACGTTGGTGTCGTTCAAGTCTGTACATGATTTTTTTTCCTTCATGTTCTTCTTCTGCCAAAAAAGCAACTATGGCTTTTTTCCCAAGCACAGTCAATGAGCAGCTACCAAGAAGGTCTGAGAAGTCATCTTTCTTAAGAATGTAATCTCGGCAACACTGTTCTGTCTGCACCCATCAGGGAGGAACACAGGCAGAAGGCCCATTGCACGCACTTTGGATACAGAGATATTGTAAGGGAGGTTAGAAAAGGATGGTTTCTTCTGGAGAACTTTGCCTTAAGCCTTGACTACATTCCCTCAAGTCTGAGGACAACAAAAATGTTCAGGAAGTCTGCCTGAACATTTTAGAGTGTTATTTGACTAGTATATAAAAGATTTTGCTGTAATAAAAATTGCACTAGGCTTGGAATCAGAGAACTTAGGTCTGAGATCTGGCTCCTTTTACTTCCTAGCTACGGACAAGTTGCCTTCTTGACAGCCTTGTCATCAAGGGCCAGTGAGGAAAGTTATGACAACACTTTGTAAACTGTAAAGTTGTGCAAATATTAGTTTGTTATGGTTACTTAGCAATACTCAGGGATTGTCCTTGTGTAGCTTCCAGTGAAGTAACCAGGGCCTGTGCAACCGAAGGCTTGGCATGTTCAGTTACAACTGAAGAGTGAAATTGGGTGACAAAGGCTTTACCACGGGTTTCGTTTTAAGACCTAAAACAACACTATGGCTAACCATGTACAATTTTTCTGAACAGTTGCTTTGGGTGGTAACTAGTGATTCCTTCTCACCAGGATTGGTCATGTATTTAATCGCTTCCCCCAGCCCCCACCCCCACCTGCCAACATCCTGCCTTGGGTGTCCCTGAAGGCTTAGCACCCTAACAGCACCTCCTCCCATGGGCTCAGCGACAGGGGCTTCTTATGCACAGGTCCTTCTTGATCTCTCTTCAGGTGATTTTTCTGGTCTCTGTCTTCCAAACTTGTCTCCACTGTCTCGCCGGGGCTGGGTGGTTGATGCTTTGCTTGGTTTCCGTTCTTGCTCTCCATTTCCTCCCTCGGACTCGATGTTTCCAGCTCCCCCTTGCTTCCCGGGGTCCTTTCCCCTCCCGTTTTGATCACTGGAGAGGAGAGATGGGTGACTTGAGTTCCATATTTCCGTGCTAGGGCAGGCTGCCTTCTGTTGGAGGATGTATTTCAGCATTTCCTACAGGGCACTTTCTGACGTCCTGGGCACTCCACTCGACCCTTTCCCATTTCACTGGAATCTCTGGAACTTCCACATTTCCATATTCCATTATGCTGAGAACAGGGAGTCGCTTCTTTCTGTGTGGGAGGAGACCTCTGAGTCTTGTTAGGCACAGTCACCCCTGGGTGCTGAACTTCATCTGTGCTGGGCTTCCTCTTCCCACGCTGCACGCACTACTCGCCTCTGCTAACCTACTCTGCCTTCTTAGACTGTGCTGTGCATCTTCCTCAGACAGAGCTTTCCCTGTGGTCACTTCTGCCTAAGGGCCAGTCTTAAGCCTCCAGGTCTTCCCAAGAAGCTCACCTTGACCTCAAGGATGACTTCCTCACACACCGGGCCACCTCGACCTTCTGGCCTTGCTTCCGTCTTTGGTCTCTGCGGAGCCTTGGGGTTTATGATCCCCATCTCAGGGCTTCAGTGATCCCTCTGCTCCCAGCTCTGGGGGCTGGTCTGCTTATCCTGTCTCCAGTCCCCATGGTTGGAGCTGTGAAGAAAGAGCTTCTGGGCAAGATGCCACTAGAAAGCCCGGCTCCCTAAGAACAACAAACCTCTTTTCTCTCTAGTCGTTCTGAAACTTACCCTTCTCTCACAGCTGTGTGAAAACAAGCCAAATGCCCATTCTTAATGTGTAACAACTGAGGCTAACATGCAAACTGCTGTTATCTCAGCAGGAGAGCAATTTGCAACCATTTAAAATCCTTTCACTCTTCTCTTCTCCTCAGTGTATGGTTATACACACACCAGTCCATATTTATTAGTGCAGATGGTGAGAGACTCATCATTGAAAGGGCTTAGAGCACTGAGGGAAATGGATTTTTGGCCTCACTCTGGCCTTATAAACAAGAAGGCTTGAATGATTTCAGGTTCCTGATTCTTGCCTCAAAAGAGCACAGTTTGCTTCTCTCCAAACACAAGAGGTTGTAAATTGGTAATTCATCTCAACCAAAGGCCACATGATGAGCAATTGTAGAAGTTTTTTTTTTTTTTTTTTTTTTTTTCTTGTTGTGTAAAGAGGGAACCAGACATCTGAGTGCGGGTTTCAGCTGCTATTTGCCTTTCACTGTTTGCAGCCCAAAGGCACTGTCTTGGCCAGCACTAGGCTCCGCGCACTGTCGGCCTTTTAACCTACATCACTAGCTGGGCTATCGCAAGGGTAGAAGTCAGCTCAGCATTTCCTTGTGACTCCCCCCCCCCCAGCTAAAAAGTAAATCCGTTCTAATAAAAACATTTATACCATATTCTTTATTGTCAGCTAATCCTGCCCGAACTCATTAAATGGCAGTGTGTGGGTTATTTGCTGTCAGTGAAATTATCAAAGGCATTTTTCAGCTGGGGCACCAGAAAAACATATGCTTCAACGCCAACTAAAACAATAATGAGGAGATGTTATGATCAGTCTTGACCAGATGACCCTGCCCATTCTAGATTAGTTCTTAATTTCAGCACAAGGGTCATCCTGTGAATTCTTACAATAAGTCACTGCTCACCACTCACATGAAAAAGATGTGACTTATTAGAAAACTCACTGTACTCATTGCAGTTAATGAGATGTGGAAAGCTTTGTAATTTGATTTGCTGGGCCATATGCTGTAAAGGGATACTGCTGATTTCATTCCTCCGTATTTAATTTAAGCAGTATGCAATACCTTCTTCATATGGCTACTTATATAATAAAAATTAACTTGGAGTATAAAAAATACACCATTGTGGGGTTTATGACTTGGTGTGGTTCAGTTTCAAGTGTTTTGCATGGAAACATCTGTAAGTAATGTGTGCGGGTCTAATTTTAAATCCCGCCAAATATTTTCCATTTAACATTTGGTTTAACTGACAAGCTAGCAGAGGTGGTTTTCAGAATTGTCGGTAACAGATATGTATAGTATTCCCAAGGTTATAGCCTTCCTTTAAAAAATGGAAGATAACAGTAATTTAAAACTTGGGTTTTTTTTTTTTTCTTTTTTACCTTTTTTTTTTTACATTTAAGTGGATACAAACAGCAGTTCAGAATGTAGCCACCTCTATCTCTTGAAGACCCAGCTGCAGTTTAATCTATCACCCCCTCAAAAGAGTTACCTTGGTTTTCACTTTTGCTTCAACATGTGTGAGCAAGGACATGTAAGCAAGGACACCAGATGCAGATTGAGAAGGTTGACTGTGGGGAAGGGACCCTTCAGGACAGGGCCCTTCCCCCACTCTGAAGGGCAGAACGTAGCCACCTCTATCTCTTGAAGACCCAGCTGCAGTTTAATCTATCACCCCCTCAAAAGAGTTACCTTGGTTTTCACTTTTGCTTCAACATGTGTGAGCAAGGACATGTAAGCAAGGACACCAGATGCAGATTGAGAAGGTTGACTGTGGGGAAGGGACCCTTCAGGACAGGGCCCTTCCCCCACTCTGAAGGGACAGGGAGGACAGAGGAGGACAGGACTGAAAGTTGGGAAATGGACTAAGACCCAGAAAGGTTTGAGCCTCTTGTGAGGCTCTGAGAATCCACATTCTGACTATTTTCCTACTGTTTGAAAAAATGATCACCTAACTGTCAGGGAGACCTCAAGCCCCCGGGATCGTCACAGGTCTGGTCAGAACCTGAGCTGTCAAACCATAAAACAGAACCTCTCCTTTCCCCATTAGGTGAGGTTACCAGAAAAATGGAGGGCCCGGAGCTACATTTGAGTTTCAATAAACCACAAATACTTCTTTATTATAAATATGTCCCCATGCAACATTTGGGACATATTTATACTAAAAACTTATCTGTGGTTTATCTGAAATTCAAACGTAACTGAGTACCCTGTATTTTTAGTTGCTAAATCCAGCAACCAGACCACCGGGGTCGGACGTGTTTACACCCATTCGATAGGTGGCCACGGAGGACTTATTTCAGGTTGTTTGAGTGCGGTGGCCGGCGGCAGGAAACAGCCTGAGCAGGCGGGCAGAAGCCGTGGACAGCCACCCCGGTCCCCTGTCCCCGGGCCCCGGGAGCGCCACGCTGGCTGCTCTGCTACTAAACGCGCGCGGCGCGCTCGCTCCTCCCGGGCTCGCGGGGGTGTTGACTCCGCACCAGGCAGGGCCGATGCGGGGACCCCCCGAAACACGAACGGTTTCCACGGAAAGTACGGTTGTGTGTGTGGGAAGGGAAACTCGAGGGGGAAGTCAAACAACACACGCAGAGGTGTGGAGGGAACCCTCAGGGAAACTGTAGGTTTGGCTTCAAGGGAACTGAATTGTGAAACTGGCAATTGCGAAACGTCACTCGGTTTGTCCTTGGGAGAGCTGAAGTTTGTTTTAATTGTCAATGAAAGCGAATGGTGCTCGGGTCCCAGGGATCGGGAACCTCGGGGCGGCGCTCGGCTCGGCCCAGCTGCG
>NW_007730665.1:141676-151656 GCF_000696425.1 Galeopterus variegatus
TTTTTTTGGGGGGAAGCGACGCAGCCCCGATGACAGGGTCGGCCGCTGGGGGTCAGGAGAGACCTGCGAGTGGCCCCGCCGCGGTGGGCACTTTCGGGAGGGGACGCCCGGTCAGGACGGCACGCCCCGGGGGCCGCTGGCCGGCGGCGAAGTCGATGGAAGGTGCACCTGAGGTGTCCCCGAGCGTCCCTTGGCGGCCCGTGATTGTGAGTCAAAGCTCAGCCCGCGCACACGGTGCTCCGATGGCAGGTCCTAAATGGCCTTTATGAGAGTCAGCAGGCTTGCCGATGACAACGCTCTGATAACAAAAGAAGTGTGGCCTTGTCGAAGATTTTATGTAAGAGGAAATGATTCATTTGAATTCGAAAGGAGTCTTAAAATAAGGAAGAAGCAGCCAAGCCCTGGATTTTCTGCCTTAACGACCTGTTTCTAAGAACTTGTTGAAAAAAAGAGGAGAAAAAGACCGAAAAAAGAAAAACGACCCCAAATCCCCCCCGAAGGTTTAGATTTTCATGTGTTGCTATTTCCTTCAGCTCAAGGTTGCCTTCTCGTTAACCCTAGACTGCAGCCGCAGAAAATTAGATTCCCCCCACCGAGGGATTAACCGCACAGAAGAGTTAGGGAATGTGAAGGTCTTGAGAGACTTGAGATCAACGAGTTTGAGATGTTTGAAAGAAAAAATCTTCAGTGGCTTGAGAGCTTCACTAAGACACTTTAAAAAAAAGAATCAAAATTGCCCTTATTTAAGAGCTTTGGAGATCCAAATATAAGTCCTTTTTCTTTTGCCCAATAAGGCCACTTACTCATTTTGTGGCTTTAATGCTTAAAGGAAATGTTGGGATTCCTATTCAGTCCTGAAACAGGAGGAGTCTTACAACTAACTGTATGATTTTTTTTTTACAAAGACTGATTTTTTTCTTAAAGCCTCAAATTTCTGTTCCTTTTGATGATGATATGTTGAGAGAGAATCAGTGCCTTTCTCAGGAACTGAATGAGAGAGAGAGAAAGGCCTTGTGTCTTTCAAGTGGGGCCTGAGTGTTTGGGTGGCATGGCTGCTGGGATTGGGAGAAATGCTGAGGGGCTCTTTGACAAACTGCTATTTGGTTTAGAGATGACCTACTTTGAACATTCACTCACTCATTCATTTATTCAGCCAGCATTTACTAAGCACTCACTGCATCTGTGCAGTGCTAGGTGTGAGGGTCTAAATAACAGAGTCATGGTCTCACCTTCCAGGAGCTTGCAGGCTGGTGGGGAAACTGACAATGTAAACACAGACAGAGGTTATTCTGTATTGGAAAAGGTGCTTACCTTTTCATCTTTTTTATCTAGAAGCTGAGAAAAAAACCAGGTTGGTTGACATGGTTTAATAAACAAATGGCACATTGGCAATAGCAACCGAAATCCCAAAACCATCTTTGCTGGCCGATTGCTTCCTTATTCCATGAAGCCCATCTTCTCTTCCAGTGACCCAACATGCTCTTTACTTCGAGCCTTCAGGTTAAAATGGGCATGGGGGTAGGGAGCAAGCTGATCACTTGGACCATCTGACTTTGTAACCAGCTGTTGAATGGCCTGACATGGCTTTACTGTGAGAATGGGGAAATCGTTCTTTTCCTTCTGGAAGGAAGAGAAGCCAGAAGTTTATTTAATCTTTTCTAGGCAACTTATTTTATTGCGTTTTTAATTTCCTCTCTTGCATTAACATGACCCTTTTCACTGGCTTCCCACGCCTGGTGCTTAATTACTTATCATTAGCAGTGTACACGGGGGCCTTGCTGCATATTTATAAATGTGATCATTAGTACATGGAAAGACAAAGGCTTCTTTAAGACTGTCATTAGTTATTCTGTTTTCATGGAAATGTTCATTAGGAGAAACTACCCACCTGGTTAAATAATTATGATTAAGAATTGGTAATCTCCTTTGAATTTTTAACTTGATCTTCTGTCTGTTTGTATGAAGTTAAGCAAGCCTTATTTGGCCAGTATTCTATCTTTCATTTTCAAAAGAATTGTCAACAAATACAGACGCTTTGTTTTAACCTATAGGTGCTGACTGATTTGCAGCATGATAAATATAATTTTTGTAGTTCAGCAGCTAATCTCTGAACCCATTTACTGTGAAATGGTGAGTCAGTAAAGGATTTCTGGTTGGTTTTATTTTCTGGACTTTTGTTAGTGGTGCAAATTAAACTCCAGGCTCCCAACCAAACTTTGCAAAGGGTCTTTTTTAGCTCCTCAACCACAGAGACACCAGGCTGGGTGGCCACTAGCCATTACTCCTTTGGGTGTGTCAAGCAAGACAAGTGGCAGTTGGATGGCGTGAGTGTTTGTGTGTCAGCATCCGAGTCTTTATATGTTTTTGACTAGGGGTAACCACAGCAGTGGCATAGCTGTGGCCCTGCCAATGCCTCGGCAAATAGAGTCCGTGAACAGTCTTCGAATTGCTAGCAAATGGCCATGAGGCCAATACATGGTTACGTGTCAGCTGAGCTGAAACAAATGAGGTGACAGAAACACAATAAAGGAAGCTTGGTCATGCTGCCGCCCACTCCCCTCTGCCCAGACTGGTCCTCTGAGCCGCCACCCTGGACTGATGAGAATATGCCAGTGATAAACCACAACTGTGGGAAAGGCTGGGTAGGGGCCTAAATATCATCTGTAAACAATTAGGCAGCCACTGCTCATTCAGTGCCGTTCTGAGAAGCTGAGGAAGTCTGCAATCAGTTATATCTCCAATTACCATAAAAATATATTAGCCATTCATTCATTTATTAATGATTCATCAGTTAACCACACATAATGAGCAAATAATTAGCAGTGCTGTACGGTTGCCAAAATTGAAGAAGTGTTGGCATTTTAAAGATGAAAGGTTGCATTTATGCAAAAGTCTGGTGATGATAAAGTTAATATGGAAGATAATTATAAAAAGTGGCTGTCCTATATTGCAGGCTGAGGTACCACAAAACTTGCCTAATTGAACTGAAATTAATATTCTCCCAAAGTCTGCGTGTTGCCACACACAAACTGCTGAATTTCTCTTGAAGATCTGCCTTCAGTAAGGTGCACCGTACAATACAAGTTAATAAAATGCCAGACAGCTAGACTGTGTTCTTTGTTTGCTTGGTTCAGGGCCTCGTGGAAAACAATAAATTGCATTCATGTCAGCTGAGGCCCATCCCTTTGCTAATTACCGTTTGGTGCTGAAATGACTTCTGTGAAATTGGGAGCATGAGGAAACACACAGCCATACAAGGGAGGCTTTTCAGAGTTTTGCAGTAAATGTGAGATAGGCCTCAGGCACACAGATGTTAAAACAGTGAATTCCCCCACAGATTACACTAATGGAAACCCTGTCAGGGTAAGTCAAATCCGGGTCTGTGGTCAAAATCTAATTAAGGTTTCTGTACTTAAAAAGAATATGAATGCCTGGGGGTGGCGATGAATGTATAAGAAACTCACTTGTTTGTAAAATTGTTAGCATGAATAGTAAGTACCGCGGGGCTGTTACCTGCGATGTAACACCTGTTTTCTGAGTCTCTCTCTCTGCTTTGCTGACTGTTATCAGGGCTGGTTATTTCAGAGGTCGGTGAACTCTGCTCAGGCGGGGCTGTTACCTGCGATGTAACACCTGTTTTCTGAGTCTCTCTGCTTTGCTGACTGTTATCAGGGCTGGTTATTTCAGAGGTCGGTGAACTCTGCTCAGGCCAGTGGCCTCCCATCTTTAGGGCCTGGTACAAGGCATGGTTTGAGGTCACAGATGAAAATGGATCCTTAGAAGTCGCCTTGGAATCCCAGAGGATGCTTTACTTTGCCACATGAAAACCACCCCAGATGATCCTGCCCAACTGCCTGGCGCCACTGAGGAAATAGTTGTTGCTGAGGGTGTGGGGCCGGCCAAATCTCCCCTACTGGGGAAACAAAGGGTCGTCTGCTCGTGACTGGCCCTCCAGCCTGTCGGGACTGCCTCGGGAACAGCTGCAGCATGCAGGCGCGGCCCTGCTTCTAATAGAGGAAATGAATTTATAATGCTGCAGTCTCTTCATTTTCACCAAGCACAAATTTCCCCTTAAATACTTAAAAACAACACCCAGAGCTGGATATACCTTAAATTTTGAATAAATGAAATCTTAATCCAGTCTGTTGCTGAGTCTGAGTTGTTATTAAAGAAATAAATTTGAAACAGCAAGTGGTTTGAGAATTTTTGAATTTAATTATTTAAATCTACTTAGGGTAACTCTCAGGCGCTATTTCAATTTCCCATGGAGAACATGAATTCTGGGAAAGGTATCCCACGCAGGGCCCTGGAAATATTAACTTTCATGCACAACCGTGGGCTCAGCCGTAGACAGACTGTGCCACCCTCCTCCCCGGAAAAGCAGAAGAAAGAACTTTGAGATTATTTTTTCTGTAAAATTCAGCTGAGGGACATATTTTTTAAAGAATGAGGCAAGTCTTCCTCCTTCAACTTTTACTGTCCTCTTCAGATGCACTGTTTACATGCAATTCACTCGAAGCTTTTTAGAGAACAGTAGTTCACATAGTCATTCAATGAACAATGTCAGGGAGCAGAAGGTCAAGAGACAGTATGACCTGTATAATTTATTTATTTTTTTTTCCTTTTTGTCTTTTTTACTGCCCGGTAACGGGCTCGCACCCCTCGGTGTCGCGCCCGCACAGCGCTCAGCCAGTGAGCGGGAACCGGTCTCCACATGGGATCCGAACCCTCGGCGGGAACGCCGCCGTGCTCCCAAGCGGCGCACTCTCCAGTGCACCACCAGGCCGGCCCTGACCTGTATAATTTAAATGGCCAGCAACTAATTTGGGGTGTTCTCAGGCCTAGTGAGTCTGGCCTAGAGGGGTCTGATTTTTGACATGTGTGAAAGTGGACCATGTGCTGTGACTGTCCCATAGGCAATAGCCGCATACCTGGGCCAGGTCACCTGGGCCTTTTGGTGTCACTTCAGTCCTCAAGCTTGGAGAGAATCTGCTTTTCTTATTAGGGCTAGGTGCCACCCTAGCCTTACTTCTGAGAGCACTGGATACCTTCTAGATATTAGCAATCCAGCTTTTAAACTGGGATGTGGGAGGGCAGGGGCGGGGAAGGTGCAAGATTTGAGCACAAACTTGTGACTATCTCTTTCCCCAAAGAGATCGTCAAACTTGAGATGATCTCTTCCTGAAGTTCACCGGGACTTTGTTATGGTACACAATGGGTTTGTTTTAGACCCTGTACGAGGGAGTTAAATTACCAGACACCTGCAAAGAATCTCACAGTGAGACCCTGAGGCCTGAATCAGAAGCTCAGTGTCCAATTCATTTCTCTTTTGTGCTGGCCATTTGACAGTAGTCAGCATCTCAGAACTGCCAAATGGAACTTTCCCACACCCAACCCAGACTAACAAGAGGATATTGACTTGGAGTGATTTCTAGATCCAGAATTCTATTTTTCCGCCCAATATAAAAATCTTCAAAGAAGCCAAAAGTCTATAAGAAAAAAGCAGATCTTAGTGAGGGGCCCAGCTTCAGCCTCGACCTTGTCACTAGTAAATGCAAAGGACTACGGAAACTGCACAAATCACAGTGTTCAGAGGATGAGTGAATGTTTTACCATCTCCAAGAGCAGACATAAGGCTAGATTAGGGGTTTCCACAGGACATAAGGTCCAGTGGCCAGCAGTGGCTCAGACGTCTAGAGTTTTGGGGTTTATGTTTTTAATAACAGTAGCACAGACTTTTAGCCAATTCTGGGTATTTAATTTAAAAAAATCTACAAACATTTATGGATTAACTCTTCTTTTCCAGGTGCTGTCCTGGGCCATAAGACTTTAGCAGGGGAAAGTCGTGGTTCTTGCTCTTGGGAGGCTCTCATTTTAGCTGGGAGAGCAGGTACCCAACAGCATGAATCAACCTCTATGCAGGCAAATTTCTGCATCATTACAATACCTAGCATGTAGGAACCTAGTAAATGCTTGTTGAATGAAGGATCTGTTAAAGAGGGTGTGTCATGCTTCCTGTCTTTCTAAGGAGTTATTGTGTGAATTGATGAGTTAACATTTATAAGTCACGCTATACAAGTACAAATTATTCAATATCATCATCGTAAACTAGGGTCCTAAGCAGTCAATTACATTTTTCTTTTGAAGTTAGTGACATTTAGATTCTTTTGTTGGACAGATGGTGTAATATTGCACCTGTTGGAAAAGTAGGCATTTTGGGAAAGGACATGAATTCAGAACTATTTATAATATAGCAAAACACTGGCTTCTTAATAAGTATATTTGTATTATTTCCCAAGGAAGTAGCACAGCTGAACATTCTAACACTTTGAATCGGAGCTTTGGAATGAAAAGACCATCACTTCTTAAAGCTTGGTTTACTCTGCATTTCTTTTTTATTTCTGATTTTCTCTTACACTCTCTGGATTTGCTTTTAATCCCCAACTTGTTCCCAGCCTTCTCTCTCCTCCACATGTCTCTCGGCTTCGTTTCCTTCTCATCCCTCTCTCTTTCTGGTCTCCCTCCATCTTCCCCCCTTGCCCTCTCTTGACAAGACATTCCATCCCTCAGCGATGCTCTTCAAACCACTTCTGAGCCCAACTGCCCTGTGGCCTGCAGGGGGCTCTAGAGCTACTGTTTCTGCTGGATTTCTAAACTTTCCATAGTCCACCCCTCCTAGTCCACTTCCGGGCAGGAAGCAGTGCGGCAGCCAGGTTGACTTCCTTATGCCCTGCAGTGCCTTGTTAATATCTCACCTGGAAGACCTCCTTTTGTGACACAAAACTCCATGCATCCACTGATCATCTCCTCTTTGAAACTGTTATTTTTGCTTCCTTGCTCTTCACCTCTTCTAAGTTCCAAATGCCTACAACTTTCTGTTGTATTCCATAATTGAGTTTTAGCTTCCCATATAAACCCCAAGCTTTTTATAGCTAAAAGAAGCTACAGTGCTGATTATATACCAGGCTCTGAATTAAGGTGCATTGCATCATTATTTCATTTAATCTGCATGACAACCCAATGAGGTAGGCATTTTTATTGTTTCCATTTCACAGATTAGGAAACTAAGGCCAGAGAGCATGACAGACTTACCGAAGGTCATACACTTAATAAGAGCTAGAGCTGGATTCTGTAGTAGTCACTATTTTGTAACACCCAGAACCCACTTCGAGACTGAGGGACTTACTTCTCCGGCTGCTGAGAGTGCTGCTGGCTGATAGTCCTCAGCTGGCAAACCTCTCTGCTAATTGCCCTCTGCCTAACTGAGCCTCTTCACCCAATGTCACACCCCCTTTGCTGGATTAGTCTGTATCCAAAGACTGGTGTTGTAGGGGTGTAAAGGTCTGTCCACCTTACCCCAACTTGAAACAACTCTGAAGTGCAAACCAGCTTCAGAGCTCTCTGTGTGGCTGGCTAAGACCTTTTTTGTGACTACATCATAGCCCAACTTCTCCCTTGGCCTGCTCCTGTTTCCTTCCCTTTGCTTTCCCTTCTACAAATGGTGATTCTCAAGAGCATGCACTAATAAACCTCCTGTACACACATCTCTGATTCAAAGTCTGCTTCTCAGGGAACCCAACCTAACCAGTTGTTACCAAGAGTGGTCTGAGAAAGACAATGTGAAGATGAGGTTCTGGAGCTGGGTCATCTGCTAGCCACTGGTAACAAGGATCCTACCTCTGGGAGTAGGTGGAGCAGAGATAGATCCTGGCACAAGGTAGCAGTGGTGAGCTGGAATGGTACGCTGGTGGAAGGGAATGTACTAGTGGGTGAATGTATCAGGTGTTTGAGAAACAGGGGAAAATAGTAATGGTAAGAACAATAGCATTAGATGGCTATTACTGGAGGCAATTAGTGCTCTGAAAAAAGAGAGCAAATAATTAGTGATTAATGTGAAAACCAGAAAGCTTCACTGAGTAGATATTAAGTGAGCCCCATCTCCTAGAGTTAGAAGGCAGAAAAAGTAGACTCAGGGCTAGAACTTAACCATAGATTGGCAGAGTTCCAGGGAAGGTTGAATGCTCCACCTAAGTAGGTGGCTATGTCAGGCCAGGTTCTGACTGGGAAAGAACAGGACGTTAAGATATCAGATGGTGACATCTGAGTTAATGTAGTTGAACATTTTGAGTCTCCAGTTTCCCCTAAACTCTCTGGGCCTGCAGAAGTGGTCCACTCCTCTCTGTCAAAGGTTAGCATTACTCCTGTCTTGCTTGGAGAAGATGCAGAGGCCTCTGCTTTGCAAGACAAATGTGTCCTTGTTTCAAGATCTGCCCCCATGTTCCCTCTCTTGGCAGCCAGACTAATAAATAGGGTTAAATCATAACACTGCCTGGCTGAAGAAGTGCTAGGCCTGCCAGGGGAGCAAAGGTACTACACCTTGGAGGAACTGCAGGATCTAGCCAACAGGTACTGATAGGATGTGGGGCATTATTTGAAGGACTGGGTTCTGAGACTACTGGATCAAGATAGGTGGAATATAAATTTACATGAGGGAAAATTTATCAATATGGGAGCACTCTCCTGGGATACAGGATTTAACATCTAGATAGGATCCTGCGATCCTGCTGATATACTGCTAGGATGGCTCTCAAATACTTGAAGAAAATAAGAGTTCACGTAAAATCAAGTAGAAACAAATGACCATGAAAGTTGGTGGGAGAAAGTATAAAAAGACTCAGAGAAGTGGGCATGACAGAGTGGAAATATTATATAATGTCAGAAACCCACCAAATGACTATGTTAAGTGGGAGGGTCCAGAGGACAGATTACACATATTTTGAAAAGCAGCTCCTGGTGTGCTTTGGGATTCTGCCTATTAGTCACTGAATGATCACGAGGCCAGAATTGTCCATCGTGAACCGGTTTCTGTCAGACCCAGCAAGTCACAAGGTTGGGTGGATGAGCCCAGAAGTAATCCATTGTAAGATGGAAAGGGTATATTTGGGACTGGGCATGAGCAGGGCAAGAGGGCAAAAGCTGCATGAGCAGGTGGCCCAGACCCAGGGTGGCATCCACTGCCATCATACTGCCTCTCCCTTTGTGCACACCTGTGGCCACATGGGTCTCTCATGATCAATTGATGGAACATGTAAAAGATTGAGCTTGGCTCATGAGTTGGTGGCCTAGTATGTAGGTGCAAGCTGAAAATGGATTTCCACTGCACTACAGCCCTACTCAGGGGTGACCTTGAAGTCACCAGTTAGTGGAAGTCCTCCCAATGGGCATAGCTTCAAGTGGTACACCTGCTCATCCACTTTGTGCAGAAAGAAAATGTTTACAAATTCATAGGCAATGGCATATAGCCTGGCCAAATGGTCAGGAGCCTGGAAGGAAGAAGACAGGAGGTATGGGGGAGAGGTGCTCCCATAGGAGTGGGCACGAAGTGTAAAGATCTTTGTATCACAGATTAATACCCACTAGGGAGCATACAACACAGAAGAGGCACTAAACAACTGAGAAGACAGAATGACAAGGCAAGTTGACATACGCCAGCCTCTGCCATGGATCACACCAGTGCTGGCACAATGAGTGCATAAATGGAGTAGTGATGGTGGTGGGATTGAAGGCTATACACGGGCCCACAGTGTGGCTCCTGCTCACCAAACTAATATAGCTTCTGCTGCTGCCAAATGTCTGACCTGTCAGCACCAGAGAACAATTCCCAATATGACATTATCCTTTGAGGTCAGCAAGTAGCCAATTGGTGGTAAGTTAGCTACATGGTGGAATGAGCAACTCATTTTAACTTGAAAAAATGGTATTTCAGATGGGATTGCCTTTTCTGCCTGCAGAGCCTCAGCCTGCCCGCCCCCCCCCCCCCCCCCCCCCGCCCCCCCAATCTGAGGGCTTAGAGTATTTGATCCATCGGTAGGGATCCCACATCCCATCATATCACACCAAGGGACCCACTTTATGGCAAGGGAGGTACACCAGGGGACACATGGTCATGAGATCCACTGGCCCTATCTCATATAGCACCA
>NW_007730665.1:152311-165599 GCF_000696425.1 Galeopterus variegatus
CCCCCCCCCCCCCCCCAATCTGAGGGCTTAGAGTATTTGATCCATCGGTAGGGATCCCACATCCCATCATATCACACCAAGGGACCCACTTTATGGCAAGGGAGGTACACCAGGGGACACATGGTCATGAGATCCACTGGCCCTATCTCATATAGCACCACCTAGACTAATATGGTCTGTTGGAGTGATGGAATGGCCTGTTGAAGGCACAGTAGAGGGACCAGCTTGGGGATGTTGTCTGTGAGGATCAGGCACTATCCTGAAGGATGCAAAATACACTCCAAATCAGTTACCATTACGTGGAGCAGTGAGTGCCCCAATAGGAAGAACACATAGTTCAGGAACCAGGGGGTGCAAGCAGCTGTGGTTCTGCTTAGCATCACTCCCTGGAGTCCTCCTGTGGAATTTGTACTTTCTTTTCCCACAATTCAGAGGCTTAGAGATCTCGGCTCCCAAAGAGAGAGTCCCATTGAACTCTAAGTTATGGATACTGGTGGGACACTTCAGATTCTATGTGCCAAGGGACCACCATCTTAGCAGTGGTATTTGGCCCTGACCATGAAGAGATAGGGCTGCTCTTACACAATGGGCACAAAGAGACCTATGTTTACAACCCAGGTGAATCACGTGGGTATATGTAGATATTCTCTTACCCAATTTTGATAGTAAATGGACAAATGCAGCAACCATAGCCTGAGAAGAGGCTAAGGGGCTCAGACCCCTCAAGGAGGAGGGTCTGGTTCACTCCACCAGGTAGGTCACTCAGACCAGAAGACATGCTAGCTGATGGTGAAGAAAATCTAAAATGGTCTTTGGAAGAGGGAGATATATCGGTTGCAGTCTTGAGACCAGCCTATGTAGTTTGTGCCAGCTACCGTAGCACAGCTGGGGCTGGTTGGGCTAGATACTGCTGCTCTTGGTGGCTCAGCTTCTTTACCTTCCAGGCTACCTGGCCATTTGTTTCAAAATTAGGCTTCCATTTCCAGATTAGGATGTTGGACGGTGTCTACCATCTTTCCACAGCCTTTTCATATTGTTTGAAAACTATTACTCATTCATCGAACATTTATTAAGCACCTACTGTGTGTCAGCCTTTGTCCTCGGTACAGGGAACACTAAAATGACTAAGAGGAATAAGACATAGCTCTTGTCCTTAAGAAACTCACAGTCAAGTGGGAAAAAACAACTACTTAACCAAACCGTCATAAACACTATGGTAAATGCAGCGGTAGAGATGAGCATTGCGGAATGATGCCTCATGTGGTCAGAGACAAAGGGCAGCCATAGAAAGGAAAGTTTCCAGGAAGAGTTGATGCCTGAGCTTAGCCTTGTAGAATAAGGAAAAAAAAAAAAAAAGATCAGGGTAGGGCAGAAGGATATTCCAGGAAGAGCAAAAAGTAGATAAAGCAGGCTCCTATATTCTGTGCTAAGCAGCACGAACTCTATTCTGTGGATCATGTGGAGCCATTGACAGATTGTCAGTGGGGAATGTGGTTGTCATGTGTCCTTCAGTCTTTTTTTTAAGTCTCCCGTGTGCAGTTGTCTCTCTTAGTTTCCTGAAATGAAGCTGCTTTAGAGTGTTTTAGTCACTGTATAGGGCACCTTACAAAAGCCTCCCCTGAAGGAGCGGGGGATGATGCATTTACTCCAAAAGCAAATCTTAGTTCTGGCAGATACCAAGCAAATCTGGCTGCTGAAAAGACGTCCTTGGGGTTACTGACTTATTGGTAGTGTCTTTAGCATCAGAGTTTCTGGTGCCTTTTCAGCTTATTTACATTGCTGAAAATTATCCATTTTTTCAAATTATTTAAAACACGAATGCACAACAGGGGAAGTTGGTGATTGATCATTGGCCCAGAGCTCCAGGAGAACACTGGTTTTTTGAGATAGCCATCCAGAAGCTCCTGCACGTTGGCAGTGCATGGAAAGGGCTTGTTGGCATGGGCTACTTTGCTGAATCAATAAAACTCACTCATGATGATTCTGAAGACAGAGAATCCACACGAGACTACCACATAATTGTGACCACAAAACTTGAGATTTTAGCATCCCAAGGGAGCTTAAAGAAGACAAGGAACTCTAATGATTAGGCAATATATTATCCAGTGATGAACTGGAGGGCAAAGAAGGAAAAAAAAAAAAAAAAAAAAAAAACCAGAAAAGACC
Source organism: Galeopterus variegatus (assembly GCF_000696425.1). Classification (NCBI taxonomy): domain Eukaryota; kingdom Metazoa; phylum Chordata; class Mammalia; order Dermoptera; family Cynocephalidae; genus Galeopterus; species Galeopterus variegatus. The sequence goes on from NW_007730665.1 coordinate 154,478, forward strand.
ATCATCTGTTAGGAGACAAGGAAGGCCTGAGGTGTACTTTGGCATCAAGCTCCTGACCTGGTTAAAAGTCAACACTGCATTTCAGGTAGAGTCCAACATTCTATGTAGATAAACTCACATATGAGATAGATGCCATCTTTGGCTTCTTGGTTGTTTTCTTCACTAATAACCACACAGAACACATAATGGTGGATTTGAATAGTCAACAGTAAGTTTTAGAACTACAGCCAGTCTGCTAGGCTGGGAACCATGCTTATTTGAAGAAATGTGGTATTATTGAAAAATTATAATGTCAGCAGGATCTCCCACTTGGGTCAGCTGTTCCAAATGAGAGATCCATAAAAATCTCTAAGAACTGAACAGTTTGTGTCCTGGGTTACACCTGGTCTTCCCTCATTTCCCATCTAGTCCATATAGATCTAACGCCAATGTTGTTCCAACACAGCCCAAGGTGCCAACCTACATACTGCACACAGAGACTTGAAGTGATGCTCTGCTACTGAACATCAAGTTTGAAACCAGGCATCCTAACTGAGGGACACAGGTTACTCTGTAGAAATGAGATAAAAGTTTAATGCAGCAAAGACTTGTAAGACAACGACAAGAGGTGAGGGCTACAATGAAAACTGTGGGGCTGTCCTTTAGTGAGTAGCTTTTTGTGAGCACAACACCTGGTGAAGATTGAATGTGGGAAAAGCCTAACAAAGTGTTTTTTTAAAACCTATGAAATACACTATTAAATTTAATTCAAACATTGTAGATCTTCATGAAAATGGTCAGATTTCCAAATGGCTGGAAGAACTGAGGATTGATAGTTGTCTAGGGGTTTCCAGTTTTCTAATCATGTCTCTGTCCCCTCCTTCACTCAGCTGCTGCCCTCCTTCCTTGCCTCCTCCCCAAACCCCTTTGTAGTTCCTAGTCAGTTGGATTCTTTAAGCCCAATCTAACTTCTGTCCTGTTTCATCAGAAGCCCAGTGGTTCCCACAGTGATTCACTCAGTCGCCCTGCACAGAACGGACTGAAGTTCAGACATCAGCTGCCATCAATTCTCATTGAGTGGGGCTGAAAGATGAACTGAAAGGAGAAGAGAGTGATATTTGGTTCCCGAAAGACGTTAGAGAGAATAGGAGAAGTATGCCTTCTTAGTGGAGAGAATGACTATTTGAATGAAATGATAACATTGGACCCATTTGGACTTTTTAGCCCTAAATCTGATGTATCAGTTTCATCCATTTCTGAGTCATAACAAAAGAGGTAGCGATGTGAAGTTTGTAGGCCTAGTTCTGTTATTAACTTTCGGACCTGGATTTCTTTACCTAAAGCATGAGGTTCTGAGTGTCCTTTCAACTTGAAAATGTCATGAAAAAGAATTACATAGGGCCACCCTGGACGGTTATATTGCTACTGTATGTTTTCTTTAAACCGAGTCTCAAATCCATTCAATATGAAATAGATTAGTAATGGGAACCAGAAACTTTGAGAGGCCACCCTCGTATATAGGGAATTAATTCACTGTCTTGCTCTGTGTGTTTGTGTTTATTTCTGCTGACTCCTAGGTGGGGGTCGATTCTAGGGAAGTAACATTTCTATGAATCCAAGTGGAGGGGGAAGTTTTCTCCTTCATGTCCCCTTCCCAAACAATCTAGCATAGTTCATCATCTTGTGTTGACATTACTTATGAATGCTAATGAACTCATAAATGCTAATTAATAAGTCCATGTGCTTCTATTTACTGGCAAATAAAGGATCCAGGTGCAGTGTGGATCTGGCCCCAAACTCAATTCAGTTCTCCATCTCTGAGCTGAGAACATGGGTGAGATGGCTCTATTGCAATATTGCCAAAGTTAATGACTTACAGATATTTTTTTGATACACATGGGAGCTATAATTAAACTCTCACAAAAGCATCATCTTCTGATTTTCCGCTCAGAAAAAAAACCACCAGGGTCAAATTCAGCTGTATTAGTCAGGGTTCTCCAGAAAAGCAGAACCAGGAGATGTATAGATGCCAGTAGTATAGTTTCATTACAAATCTGAAAGCCTGAGAACCAGGGAAGAAAATGGTGTAAGTCCTGGTTCAAGTCTGAAGGCCCCCAAACCAGGAGCTTTGATAGCCAAAGGCAGGAGAATACGGATGGCCCCACTGAAGCAGAGAGAGGGAATTTGCCCTTCTTCTGCCCTTTTGTCCTATCTGGGCTTTCAGTGGATTGGGTCATACCCACCAGTGTTGGTGAGGGAGCTCTTTTTAACTCTTTTTTCTGCTGTTTCAGTTGCTAACCTCTTCCAGAGACACCCTCACAGGCACACCCAGAAATAATGTTTCACCAGCTATCTGGGCATCCCCTGACCCAGTCAAGTTGACACATAAAATTAACCATCACACCAACAAACAGCAATATCAGGTTGGACCCCCAATCTTTAGAATGAGATCAAAGTATGAATGGTCTTCAAAAAGTTCATGGAAAGATTTGTATTATCTTTTAATTCTATTTTTCCATGAACTTTTTGAAGTATACTTGGACAGTGGTGGGCAGGGAACCCATCTCAGCCTGACCCAGAGTATACCAGGTGTTGTCTCCTTGGCACAGAGTGGCACAGGAACCTCAAAGGGGCAGAATGGAGAGCTCTGGAGGTTGGACCTAATGAAGGTCAATGGGACTTTGAGGCACACAGGACACCAGGGCCTTTGCTCCCTTACAGGTGTAGCTGCCTCTGTCTCGTCCACTAGGAGGAGAGCTCTGAAAAGCCAGGAGCTCAGCCTGCCAGGAGCCAGGCCTCCATTCACGTGTGCTGCATTGATACTTTTGAATGAAGTGCTCCCTTTTCGGGAGACCCTGAACTTCCCCCGGCAAACAAAGAGATGAGGCCTGACCTTGGTTCTAATGATCAGATTACGTGGAATTTGTCACTTACTACACACCAGGCTTTAGCATAGAATTCATAGAATTCCCTACAACAATGATATTTTGTAGTCACTATCTAGTACTGCCCCATTTTAGGGTTTTGTAAACTGAGGCAGAAAAGTAATGTTACTCGGCCAAGGTCACACAGCTAGTAACAAAGCTGGGATTTGAGCTGCCTTGTCACCCTGAAGGAAGCCCCTATCTAGACTGGCACCTTGGGTGCAGATCCCAGGGCTGCTGCAGACCCCGGCACTGGGACCTGTTCCTGCACAGATGGCTCTTTGCTGTCAGCAGTCCAGTCCTGCTCCTGGGGAGTCCCCATCCCTACCTTTCCAGGACCAGTTTTCTCTCCAGTTTGAAGAGTTGGGGCTTGGATCCGATTCCCTTTCCCAGCTGAGATTTGCCTCTGATCCCCCAGATCCCCTCCTGAATTGGAAATCACCCTTTCCACCCCGGAGCTCTCCATCCTTCTCCCTTCTGTCCTCTCAGGGCCCAACTCCATCCCTTAAAAGCACTCTCCCTGGCTCTGTTTTTAAAGTCACTGTTAAATAAACTTAGGAACGACCCCCGCAGGGAGAGAGCTAGTGAAAGAGCAGCGTAGCAAAGGTGAACACTCGCAGCCTTGTGTAGGACCCAGGCTGGGGCGCGGCATGAACTATTTCTTTTGGATGAGCCTCCCAGGAGTGGAGGGACTTTTCTTTGTAAAGAAAGAGAGGATCTTTATAAACCCTGTGCTGTTTTCAAAGAGTCTTTATGGGTGGAGAGGCACAGCCGCCGTGGTGAGGATAAAGCTGGAGAGGCAGGAAGGAGTTGCTAAGTCCATGCCAAGGCAACGTGCTTTTGAAGGGCAGGGTGTGGGAGGTGGGAGGCAGCTTCCCTTCAGCCACTCTTTCTCTGGACGGGCTGAATGGGCTGGACACCTCTGCCCCCGCTCTTTGGGGCAGCACGGCCCCTCCATCCCTGCTCCCCAGCTCCCCACACTGTGTGGTGCTGGAGGAGAAGGGCCAATGACTATGTCTGCCAGCCCCAAATGCCAGCAGCTACACAGTTCTGGGATAATTGCTCATATCTGTTTCTTCTCTTTTCCAGACCTTAGAAAGTGTTCCAGGAATGGACTTTCTGCAGAATGATGACCTGCAAAAGCAGCCCATCCATTTATATTTCAAACTCCAAGTCAGCCGTGTCAAAGTTTGCACCAGGACTGTGGAGGAGAATGGGTCAGATGCAATTAGCAGCCCAGAGAGCTGCATGTTGCAGTCTGGTTTATTTTTTCGCCCATCAGATTCCAAGAATCCTGGTGCTTAAAAGTAACTAAACAATCACTCTATTGTACTGAAATAAAGCCCAGTTAATTCAAGAATCAATTGCATCACCAGGTGGGGCACACTGTAGCCCTAAACAGATGGGGTCAAAAATTCTCCCCCAAATGCCGGCTCGTTAAATTGAAAACTTGATCCAGAGGTGGAACAAACAGGGAGCCGTGAATGGGATGGAAACAGGTCCACTCAGGCAAATTCTTCCCTCTTCCACTCCTTTGCCTTCCTTTCAAAGAGAAAAATTCACCATTCCACTCTCATCAGCGCTAGATATGCAGAAACGCAGCCGTCCACCCCTTGCAGTTCAATGTGTTACTTTAATTAGTCTGAAAATTAAAGGGCAACTCTGGGCCAATGTGAATGATTATGAAAATACACGTGCATCCCATGCAATCTCACTTAATTAGTAGTCTTGTAAACTGTATGGCTCACTTTAAGTCAGTCGAGAGGCATAACAACTCCATTTTAAATATCCACTTAGTACTTAACAGGATGCGAGGAACACACTAGCATACGGTCCCTTCTCAAGTTTCACTGTCTGAGATTTTTCAAAGCTGACCCAAGTCAACCCGAAAAATGTTTAACACCCTGGGCTTGAACACAAGAAACTCTGTGATGAACAGACATTCAATTACATTTTTTAAAAGTGAGAAGCATTTTTGTAAAATAGCGACTCTGGAAACTAATTGGCAGCCGCGAAACTTGTGAGCGAAGGCCAGATCTTGTGGGGAACCTTTACGACAGTAACAGGACTCAAAGAAAATGCGAATAAAAGGCATCTTTGTTTCCCGGTCAAATTAGCTGATTAAGAAATAAAACATCTTAACGTGTTTTTAAATGTAGAATTAATTATTTCTATGAGAAAAATTAAAGCTCAGTTATGTGAATTCTATTCTGTGTATGAAATGAATGGGGCAGAAATAGTAATCCTTGGGGATCCATGTCTTAGGTCATGAAGCAAAACTAAATATTAAGAACTCCAGTGATTGAAAACAAATCACATTCAGGTCACATGTTGTGCTTCCTATTTGGATTTTCAAAGTCCAGATTAGTTATGTTACACATTGAAAATGTGATTCAGAAGAAGAAAACTGCTTTGTATAGGCTGAGTACTGACAGTTGAGTGGGAGAGGGAAACACACACTATACAACCAGCAAAGCCGACTCCTGGGAGAACACAGGCCTCCTGCTCCCAGAACCTGAGAAAGAGCCACAGAGAGAATTTAAACAGGCCATTCTTTATTTTGCTAATGGGTGAGTTTGGGACTCATGAAAACAAGACAACCTACGTTATTTGTTAGATTCAGAAAAGAAGTGGGCAGGCGACCTTTGACATCTCAGGCCCCCACATCTCAGCCCAAGCCCTTCGTGCCTGACCTCTTAACATTCCAATATCCTGAAGCCAGGCTCTCCCTAAACCAGGGCTGCAAATTATCTTTGTGATGTGGATAAACATTCACTGGCTCAGTGTTTTTCAAGGTGTGGTCTAGGGACCACCTGCATCAGAATTATCTGGTGAGTTTTCAAAAATATAGATTCCTGGACCTCAGGAATTACTGGGTCAGATAGGGGTGGGGCCCAGGATTTTGCATTTTTAACAAATTCCCTAGGATACTACTGTAAGAATACTAAAATTTGAGAATCACTGCACCAGTGTCTACTTAGAGACCCCAGAGTAATTTTCACTGTTTCCTTAATGGGTTCCCTTTAGTGAAAGGCATTTACTAAAATGTGAAAGCCTGTCCACAAATTCCTCATTAAACAAAAAATGTCCTCCAGCCATTTTCTACATTTCTCATGGCATCTCTTAACAGAGGGAGTATAGGAATGCTTTGTCCTTTAAAATAATTTTGGTGAGTACTTGAAAAGTCATTTGGCAAGAGATGAGGGATGAGACAAAGGGGGAAGATTAATGACGAACAGAATCAGAGTCCTTGCTAAAATAAAAATGGATTCACACCCAACTTCTCAGGAAGGGTTAGACATATGGCAGCTCATGTGGGAAGCGAGCGTGTTTAGTAGAGAGAGGTCCCGCTGCAGAGCCATGTGATGTAGGGTACAGCTTTCTCAGCCAAAAACAGAACGTCACATGCTATGGGGAGATGTACCGTCTCTCCTATGTGGTGAGAAGCTGACTTTCTAAAGAAATTTGAGCAAATTATTGCCTGAATGACTTTAATAAGTTTCTCAGAGTCAAGATGATCGGGCTTGGGGGGTTAGACTTTGGTTTTGATCTTATCTTTAGATTTGGCCTGACAGTACAACATCTTCTGCGACTGTTTGTGGAAACCACTGAGAGTTTAAGGTTCCTCGTTGATAACATGAAAGCCCCAATTCTCTCTCATTTTTAAGAACCAGGAGGAGGAAAGTACTGGCCACTAGAAATTGTGGGTCTGAGCTTCAGCTACAAACTACAGACACACTGTTCTTCTGTATCCTCTTGAGATTTTTAGAGTTTCACCAGGAAGAGTGCAACAACACACATGAGAGGTTTTTGTTTTGTTTTAACAGGGAGGAGGGGCAATGCATTTGCACTCTGTGACAGGGAGGAGGGGCAATGCATTTGCACTCTGTGACAGGGAGGAGGGGTGATGCATTTGCACTCTGTGATCTGTTATGCAACCTTCAAGTAGCAAGTGCCCAATAGACTTCAGGATTCCATAAACACACAGATATGCAAAGGACACTTAGAAATGTGGCTCTTATTATGCTGACGGTAGCAGTGACAAGAGTTTAGTTTTAGTCCATGGAAACTGCTGCTTAATAAGAACTTTCCCAAACCCATGTCCCCTTTGAGATAAAAATTTCCACACCAAGTTTCATCGCCCTGCTAGAATTTCCTTTGGAATGTTTGTGCTAAATTCCTTTCTCCCTGGTTGAAGTATACAACACAAAATCTAGCTTCAAGACTTAAAAAGTAATGTACTGAAATGGTCAGATATGTGGAACGACTTGGGAGGGGCACTGGGTGGGGGGAAGGCAGAGGAGATTTGGGGAAATGAATTAAAACTCGTCAATAATTAAGAAGTGGTTTACTTAGCACATCCAGCATTTGGAATACTTGAACAGTAGGCACCGTATGACTTCATTATATGCCATGGGCAACCCTAGTGACTTAGTTCTGCTGCAAAAAGTTGGTGTTCTTTCTTTTTTTTTTGGTACTTCCTGACTTGGGTATGTGCGGTTGTGAACTTAATTAACACACTACTGATTCTGCACCCTCAGGGAAAAACGGTAAATTCTGTAAAATGTAAATACAGGAAAAAAGGAAGTTCTTTCCTTCCTGTTCATAGCTGGTTTTATTCCCTCTCTTGTATTATGCATCAGGAAAACATGAAAACCACATGAAGCTTTGTAGAGTCCACCCCTCAGACCCACTAAGGCACAATACCCAGGAATTCCTCTAAATCACTGTTATATCCTGTAGCCTATCTAACTGCTTTTGTATGAGAGAAAGCAGGGTTAATAGATAGCACGAGTTAGCCCTTCAGATGATAACACTACATCTTACGTGCCTTTTTGTATTATATGTCTCTCATTTGGAAGTAGCTTGAACAATTCCCTTTTGAATCAAGCCCAATAAATTTGATCAATATCATTATTTTCATGAAACAAGTTTAAACCAATAAAATTGTTTTCCTTCGTCCCTCTTCTCTCCCACCCACCCTCTTAAAAAAACCAAGGGGAGTCACAACTTTGGCGTGTAGCTTGAATGTGAAGCTCTGGTATGGAAACGTCTATGAAAAGATGACATTTATAGATGGGTACATATATATTTAATTTCTTGTGTGTGAGAGTGTGTGCGTATATATTTCTACTTCTGTTCATCAAGGATACAACATCATAATTAAGGACATTTTACTTTATCCAGTGAAGAGTTTTTTCAGTTCTCTTTAATTGGTAATTTAATTACAGAGCTAATTAGGAACATAGTGGGTGTTGGGACTACAATGATTGTCTTTAACTGGAAAGTCTTACCACTTACAAAGCAAGGGAGTTTTTAAATTATGGAACATTAAATAATGGATTAATAAATCAGTAAATACAACTGTATGAAGTTAGATCATTCACGTGCCCTTCAATTGGCAAAATTCTTAATATGAATCTGATCTATTCCACTAATTATCACTCTGCTTTTCCAGAGTTCTGGGGGGTCTATGCTGAGGCCCTAGGGAATTTATGGGCTAAACTCCAGGGCTGGAATTCCTGGGCTGAGCTGGGGCAGAAGGTGGAGCAGCTGAAAGCTGTTTGGGAGGAGGTACAGTCCATTTGGAGCAAAGAGGAATTCTGTTACTAGCCTCTGTTGCTTACTTATACATGCAGAACAGCAAAGGAAGGGCCTCTGTCTCTGCCTCAGTTTTTCTCCATCTGTGTCCCTTCAGCAGACACCTGTATCCCAGTACAACAGAGCAGCATTTGGAGATAGTCGAAGATGGGCTTGGGCAGGGTGGCTTTAGCACATGCTGGGTGGCCCTCTGGGCTTTGGTCCACTAGATGGAGAGGGCTGGAGCTGAGTGAGAAATTTATCCCCCATCTGTCCGCCCATGAAATGAGCACCCTCTGAGGGCTGGATTGGACTGGGTGTAGTGGGGGACTAATAATCCAACCAGAACACAGCCCCTGTATTTTGAGAAGACTTGGAACTGATCTATTCATGGGAGCAATCATTTGTCCATGCATTAAACATTTATCAGTAGTTGTGTCAGGGGCAATTATATGCACGATGCTCATAAAAAGACAAAAACACTAAATATAAAAACGTCATCTTTTTGAGCACAAAATACGGGGAATTCCCTAGAGTTCTGATTTCCACAAGTGCCTGACAACCTAGGGCACAATTCCTTCTCCTGGGCCTCTTTCTGGGAAGATCCCATCTGGAAAGGTGGGGCCCCAGAAAGGCAATCCAGGTCCAAAGGATAGATTTGATGAGCTAAAATTTCTCAGTTCTCCACGGTGACTGCAGGGGAAGGTGTAAGGGAGAGAGAAAGGGAAGGCAAGAGATAGCTGGTGCTAGGAGAAATCCACAGAGAATCCCTAAACTTGGTTTCAGGAGATAACCTCACTCAAACCCATTCACCCCCAAACCATGGACCATAGTCACGACCNATGAAATGAGCACCCTCTGAGGGCTGGATTGGACTGGGTGTAGTGGGGGACTAATAATCCAACCAGAACACAGCCCCTGTATTTTGAGAAGACTTGGAACTGATCTATTCATGGGAGCAATCATTTGTCCATGCATTAAACATTTATCAGTAGTTGTGTCAGGGGCAATTATATGCACGATGCTCATAAAAAAGACAAAAACACTAAATATAAAAACGTCATCTTTTTGAGCACAAAATACGGGGAATTCCCTAGAGGACTGATTTCCACAAGTGCCTGACAACCTAGGGCACAATTCCTTCTCCTGGGCCTCTTTCTGGGAAGATCCCATCTGGAAAGGTGGGGCCCCAGAAAGGCAATCCAGGTCCAAAGGATAGATTTGATGAGCTAAAATTTCTCAGTTCTCCACGGTGACTGCAGGGGAAGGTGTAAGGGAGAGAGAAAGGGAAGGCAAGAGATAGCTGGTGCTAGGAGAAATCCACAGAGAATCCCTAAACCTGGTTTCAGGAGATAACCTCACTCAAACCCATTCACCCCCAAACCATGGACCATAGTCACGACCTGTGAACTGGACCAGCATGAGCTGTGCTGGCTTCCTTCCGCTGCCTGCAGCACGGCCAAGAAAGGCCTCGATGGGCCAGAGTGGAAAGAGGCACACGCACAAAGCTACGGGTTCTGGCCGGTTCACAAGCCAGCTGTTAGCAGCCCGGCTCCCCCCACCCTCCCAACAGAGTGACCCGAAAACGAAGGCAGGAAGAACAGTTTGCCTTTCTCCTAAACAAAGAGTTACTTGCCAAGGGAGAACTTTTTATAAGCCCGAGGGCTTAGAACTGTTACCATTTTCTTCTCATTCACCAAAAAAAATGTCTGGGTTTTTTTTTTTTTCCTTTTACACTCTTACCCTAAATAACTCCTTTTGCGTTGATGCTTCAGCATCCTGGGCTGAGTAGGACAAGTTCCCTTATACACGTTATCTCATGTATTTGTTCTCTGCCTTGCTTCAGAAATAGGGCCGGCCTGGTGGCGCACTTGGTAGAGTGCTGCGCTTGGGAGTGCGGCGGCGCTCCCGCCAAGGGTTCGGATCCCATATCGAGACTGGTCCGCTCACTGGTTGAGCGTGGTGCGGGCGTGACACCGAGGGTTGCGATCCCGTTGCTGGTCACGGTACGGGCGTGACACCGAGGGTTGCGATCCCGTTGCTGGTCACGGTACGGGCGCAACACCGAGGGTTGCGATCCCATTACTGGTCACAAAAAAAGACAAAAAGAAAAAAAAAAAAATGACTTGAGCTGAGCTTCCTCGTGCTTTCTAGCCCATGGGGAAGGAAATTGCAACCATCCAAATGGATAGAGCCTGGAAAGAAATGAATCCAGAAAAGTTCCACCTTTAAATATTATGTTTTCTTTAAATTATGGAATTCACAATTTCGTTAGAACTTTCATTGATCTAATAAATCCACAAATATCTATTGAGGGCTTATGATGGGTAAAGGTCATATAATTTTAATCCAGACCCTGTCCTCTATGCGATTCTAGTTAAACTGCAGAGATGGTAAGTGTACAGATTATGTTACATGACAGGGGGTAATAAATTCCATGTGTGAGTGACTGATACTATAAGGCTTTTGAGAAAACAGGAGACAGAAAGCTTCCTCTCAGCTGGGCTAATCAGAGAAGGCTCCATGGAAGGAAAGATGGGGTTCAAGTTGGGGCTTGGGTTAGGGAGGAAATTGATAGGCAGAGTTGGGGTAGGGCATTCCAGACAGGTGCAAAGAGCTTACATTTGTTAAACATTTAA
>NW_007730665.1:166473-167163 GCF_000696425.1 Galeopterus variegatus
GAGTGACTGATACTATAAGGCTTTTGAGAAAACAGGAGACAGAAAGCTTCCTCTCAGCTGGACTAATCAGAGAAGGCTCCATGGAAGGAAAGATGGGGTTCAAGTTGGGGTTTAGGTTAGGGAGGAAATTGATAGGCAGAGTTGGGGTAGGGCATTCCAGACAGGTGCAAAGAACTTACATTTGTTAAACATTTAATTTTTGCCAAAAACCCAGCTAAGCATTTTATATGCATCCAACTCACTTAATTCTCATCAGGACCCAGTGAGGGAGAATGATTATTTTCCCCAAAATGCAAATCATATCGATGACTAGTAACTAATGCTTTATTAATCATTTACCGTGGGTTGGGCACTTTTCTAAGTGTGTTCCACAGATTAAACCTTTTAATCACTATGACAACTCTATGAAGAGAGTAATGCTACTACTGTTACTATTATTCCTATTCTGCAGATGGGGAAACTGAGGCACAAAGAGGTATGTAACTTGCCCAAATTTACCCAGCCAGTGAGGGGCAGAGCTGGGATTAGAACCCAGGTCTGTCGCTCTTGATCCCTCCTGAACTTTTAATTCTGTTCCACTGCTTCCCATGGGACATGCTACAGAAGCAGAAAGGGCAAGTGAACATGTTTAAGTCAGTACTGAAGTTTCTTTGGAATGTGTTTGCAAAACTCACACAAATCAAAACATTT